>NC_056744.1:1336424508-1336651381 GCF_019279795.1 Protopterus annectens | reverse complement strand
CACTGTCAGTCTCGAAACCAGGACCTTGGAAACAGTAGTCCGCATGACTTATCACTAAGCCATGACTGTTATTCAAGAACATTCTGCTACAATAAATATATCATGTAATAGTAGGAATGAATGTAAAGGGAATATAGGATGTGTAGTACACAAAGCATGTCATGTATATTTACTGTCAAATCTAGTGGATTTCTATAATAGTAGTGTGTGTGTGAACAGAAACAGCCATGCTAGTTGGAAGCTAGTAAGTAATAATGTCAGTTATTATACATATATAAATGTATGTATATTTATATAAATATATATGTATATATATATATATATATATATATATATATATATATATATATATATATATATATAGTTTTAGGTGTCAGTGTACATACACACTTAGTACAGGAAACAGGAGAGATGAATGGAGAAATGTAAATCTAAAGCCTGAATCATGAGAGAGATATTAACCTTTACACTCACAGAGCAGTGTCCACAGCATACCAGCATGGTCCCCACCCTTACAATCTGAAAGGGCAACGCTTATCTCACATACCCTTTTATAGCACTGTCCTGAAATCACAGTGAGAACTGCAATCAGTACACAACTGGCTGCATGCAATTAGCAAATGCTGGCTTACAATTGGTGCAGAGACCATCACATGGACCTATGCAGATACCTACAAAAGCATCCTGTACTCCCACTCCACACATGCAATACTTTCATTGCACCATCTGGAGGCAGAGAGAGAGAGAGAGAGAGAGAGAAAAAGAAAAAAAGAAAATAAGAACACAACAAAAACACACGTAAGACAAACTAAGTTGAAGCTGTCATCAGTGTCAGGATCAAGCTGGGCTAGCAGCAGCAGGAAGCTATAGTTACGGTAACGCAACCAGCTGCGACAAACACAGGTAATGCAAAGTAACAAGTTAATAGTCTACATACTGTGAACCCTCCATATGTGTCATTGGTCTGTATCTATATGTATGTCTATGTGATAAGTTGTGTGCACGTAGTTTCACCCAAAGGGGATGACTATACATTACATGTCATTCAGTGTTAGGCCATGATTCTGCCACCAGTTGTCCGTTTCAGTGAGGCCTGTCTGTAGGATGTGTGTGTCAGCTGGTGTAACGACTGTGGCGCTTAGTTCGCAGTCATCTGGGAACTTTGTCATCCATAACCCGCACATGTTTGCTTTCACATCTGAGAAGTAAATGCCAAACAGGAGGGGTCCTAGGACAGAGCCCTGTGGGATATCACATGTGACTGGCTTTGAGTCTGACATGGCTCCCGCAATATTGATATTATGGATTCTGTAGTTCAACCAGTGTGCAACCCATCATGTGACATATGTAGTAACATGTAAGCTGATGAAATTGTCTATGATGCCTGAGTGTAGTACTGTGTTGAAGGCCTTAGGAAAGTCCAGGTAGGCTATATGGACTGCTTTGCCCTCATCAATGGCTGTAGTGACTGCTTTGAAAAGGTCAACCAGGTTCAAAAGGCAGGATCAGCCCATCACAAAGGCAAACTGTGTGGGATCAAGTGTCGGCAGGTACCCAATATCGCTGTATATGCGTCCCATAATGAATTATTCCATAGCTTTGCAGACTATGCTGGTTAAGCTTATGGGGCGGTAGTTCCCAGGGTCAGTAGAGGTGCCTCCTTAGTGGAGTGGGACCACTGTTGCTGTATGCCAGTGTTCCGGTACATATCCCGTAGTACGGCCAAGGTTAAATATCAGTCTTATATGCGGTTGTATCTCCTCTTGGAGTTCACATAGCACACATCCAGGGATACCATCAGGTCACATTGATGCTGTGTGTTCTGCTTTGCTGAGGGCGGCCCTCACCTGGACATCTGAGATGATAGGGAGGTTACATTCAGCTGTGATAAGTATTTCTAAGTGTGGGGGAGAGGGAGGGGGATATTTGCACTGAACCTGTCTGCCAGAATGTTGCCAATATCTGTGGGTTCAGTGAATGTTAAGTAGGTGTGTAGTAACTCAGAGCATATCTGAGGCTTTTGGTCCATATGTCTAACATAACTGAAGAAGGCCTTATGGTTATCTATAGTGTCCGTGGCCATTGCCCTCTCAGAGTTGGCCGTGGATGTTGTTATGAGAGACCATAGCTTATTACCAGTGCTGACCACAGATGCCTTCCCTTTATGTGAATCTGCTCTGTCCTGCAGTAGCCTCCTTCTATCGTTATACAATTTGCCTTTGGCTGGGGTCCACCAGACAGGATGCTTAACCTTTGTACATAGGGTCTGGGTTAAGAAATGTGTGTACATGTTCCATGCATTCTTTGGGATGTCCGTGGGAAGCATTTGCAAAGGGTTCAGCATTGTGGGTTGTGGCTTCCACTGGCCCAGTGGGCTGCATGGATACCATGTCAGTCCTAACAAGTGAAAATCTGTCTATTCACATATATATCAAAGTAGTCTACTGTGCTGGTGGTGGTGGTGGGATATGTATATCCAGGCCGATTAATTTGTGTCCAGATCACACTAGTGGATGGTGTTCCACATACAGTAGCTTGGTATGAACCCCCAGAGTGAGGTTGTGCATTGGACCTGTCTCAGTGTGCTGACCGATGGGGCTTGGTACTATGTTGTATGGAATGTGGCAGGTATTGTTGCACAGGTGTTGGCTGAGCACTGATATCTGGCCATGTACATGTATCCACCAAGAGACACACACATGCTACATATGGGAGTAGTAGTATATCACTACACTTGAGTATCATGTATAGTATGTGTGCCATATATTGCTGACATAGTTTGCTGATATCCTGTTTGTGTTCTCTTTCAGGGACATGGTGTGTCAGCGAAATCCTGCCTACTCTGCTGCAGAAGATGAAGAGATACACCAGAGCCTGTTGCGGGATTATGACATACTGTTTTCCCGCACCAGCCAGAATCAGCAGGAGAGGGCTGCACTGTGGCAAGACCTTGTCCGTAGAGTAAATGACATTGGCATGCATAATAGGACATATGAGCAGGTACGACATCACTGCAGTGATTTAATCAGAAATGTCCGTCAGCGTGCGTTGGATATCTACAGGCAACAGGTCGCCACAGGAGGTGGGGTGGCCACACATCCCCCCCCCTCACCAGACTGGAGGGGCTAATCATAAGTGTTGTGGCTCCAGCCCAGGAACATCAACAGCAACACACCTGCATTATGATGGAGGCTGGATCCACACAGCAACACAACATGGAGCGTGCAGGTAATATGCCATATGTACACTTGACTGTTCTGTACACTGTTAGTTTATGCATGTGTAAGGTGCGTCCTTGGTATGTAGCTGTCAACATAGTATGTAATTGTGCAGGTGTGATATTGCCAATATCAGCAGCTGACATGTGAAAGGCAACTGGTGTACTACTAAACTGTATCATATGCAGTATCAATGGCACAGTTGTGCCCACTGACATTAATCCCCTCATTTCTGCAGGTCCCTCCAGTGTTACAGCAAGGCAGCCCATCCATGCTGGTGAGTGTGTTTTAACAATACCTAAAATAGTCCTGATAGTGCTAGTAATAATAGTGTAACTCAGTAGTGCTCTGTGTGTATACTGCGGGGTGTGCATGTGTGCATGTGTGCGTGTGTCCATGTTTGCATGTGTGCATGTGCATGCATGCATGTGTGTATATGTGCATGTGTGCCTGTGTCCATGTGTGCATGTGTGCCTGTGTGCCTGTGTCCACGTGTGCATGTGTGCATGTGTGCATGCTTGCATGTGTGCCTGTGTCCACGTGTGCATGTGTGCATGTGTGCATGTGTGCACGTGTCCACATGTGCACGTGTCCACATGTGATGTGTGCATGTCTGCCTGTGTCTATGTGTGCAAGTGTGCATATGTGCATGTGTGCATGTGCCCATGTGTGCATGTGTGCATGTGTGCATTAGTGCATCACTGGTAACATTGTGTAGACATTGTAAACTGTGTTTCCTGTCTTCCTCCCACAGGTTCTGGTGCTGCTCTGGTGTCCTGCAGCAGGGAACCTGAATCTGGTGCCACGGGTACTGATAATGATGATATCTGTGTAATGGCACAGGAAGGTGTGTCAGGGTCCGTCACTGTTCAGCCAATTGACAGTACACAGCTGTCAACCCCATCATTGCGCACAGTCAACCTGCCAGTAAATTCTATGTCACCATTGTCTCTAGGTGATGGACAGGATACAGTGGGCATTGACCAGGGTAATGTGGTATCTGTGGCAAATGTTTCCCCACACAGCAGCCATGGGCAGGGTCCTGAGATGGTACCACACAGACAGTTGCCCATGGGTTCTCGTGTGAGCATCCGTGGGCGTACTGCCTCTGGCAGACATGCCCAAAGAGGTCTGTCAACCTCAGCTATGTTTCAGGCTGTCATGCAGGCACAGTCGCATATGGAAAGGTACACCAGACAGGGTCTGAGGGAGCTGAGAGCATGTTGTACATCCATGACTGACAGTATGCGTGACATCGAGGATGCTATCCGTAATTTCACTGATGTCATAGACAGACGTTGTGGGGACATATTACAGCAGTTCCACAACCACATGTCCATGAGCCAGGGCAATGGTGGATGGTTGTGGCATCGACGTGGCCATATGCCAGCAACAGCACAGCTGGCAGTCGGCACGGATGACAACAGGCCCGCGGACGCCCCCATAGTGCCAGCAGCAGCCCCAGCAATGCTGGGTCTGTGCTGTCATCAGACCAGCCCAGGAGACCACGTGCACGTGGCTCTGGACAGTCCCAACAGGGACCTGTGTCCAGTCAACACACTCCCGCTTCTGATGACAGTACCCAGTCTGACTTAGTACCGGATACGGTCCGTAGCACCCCTGCCAGGCACAGGTACCATGTCTGTGCCCACAGACACTGATCTGTATGACCTGCCAGGTGCAGTCTGTGGCTGTCCACAAACTCCAGTATATGGCAGCCATGAGGTGGAACTGTGTGCATGCATACACACATGCGAAATGTTAACACCTAGGGCTACCACATACATGCACACACTGCACCAACAGTGCCCCACCCTGTACTGCTGTCCCTCACCAACACACATACACATACATGTCAATTGCTGGTATCAGTGGCAGACTCAGGCATACCTAATTCACACCCTGTGCATATGATGAAACTGTGCCACCTCCTGCAATCTCCAACATCAGTGCAGGAACAGGTAAACACGTTGCTGATGCACAGGGTGACTACATAGAAGTGTATTACTAGTATCATGTTGGTAACAGTACAGTGTGCTGATATGACTGTGTGTATATCCCAGCATGCTTGGTGCAGTAACTGGATGACTGTCCTGAATTGTTATCTACACCCACAGTAAGTACCATAGTGTAACAGCTGCACATTATTGCATACCGGTGGTAAGGATGTCAACAGATAGCCATATACATAGGTAGCACAGAGGAGAAGCTAATGCAAGTAGTGATACGCAATGATGGACATGTACAGTAATGGTGGCATGTTGCCCACAACGACTATGCAATGTGGATGTTTGCGCATGTTGATATGTGTGCAGTACCAATTTAATACAAATTACAATTAAATATGACATAATATCAGTTCTACCATGGACATCTGAGCTGTGCATTCCTGGGTACATGTTGATAGTGCCTGCATATTTGCACTGTTACCTACTGGAAGTGTTACCCCTTCTTTGTTGTACAATGGACTACTTCCAGACCTGCTTACTGTAGCTTTGTTTGCATGCATGTTTGCTTGAGGTTCCCTGGAACACTGATTCCACCTGCAATGCAGAGTTACAGAGCTTCTGTGGATTCCTAGTGACATCTGCATAGCGTACTATACATATGTCAATTTTCCACCTGACAGAACGTCACTGTCTGTCCTGTTCGCATGTACGTTGCCTGTGACACATTGCATATGACTTACTTGGCATTTACCCACGTGTGCAGTCATATATGCCAGTGCTATGAAATCAGTAGCAGTACAGCCACACATACTCACCTTCAGTATGTTGTTCCCCATTGGCCCTATGTGTTGGTAATCACCATGGCAATCACACTTCTATGGTAGCATGTGCAAAGGTAACCTGTGAATCACCTCTATGGTCCAGTTGTGGTTTATGTGAGTCATGTGGCAATGTCACAGCTGCCACGTGTGCAGTCAACCCTCTCCCCTGGCCAGGAACATACAAAACATGTGTGAGATGCCACCACATAGCCAATCTGGGGACTGAGCACTCTGTACCCAGTACTGCCATACCCTGTCAGGTGGCATGACATACTACAGTGACTACAATACCAGTCTGACATAGACCTGCACTGACAGCAATCCGAACACACTGGGGCATACTTGGAGACTCAGAATAGCATCCTGTCTGAGCATCACACACCTCAGCAGCTGGCACACAGGCATATGTTAAGTCGGAACAGAGCACATGCCACACATGGCACAAACATCCCATGTGCCACACACTCACAGCCTGTAGGGCTACACAACACACCTGCTACAGATGTGTCAGGTACCTCTCTTGGCCGCTGCAGTGGGGTCCTGCTCAACAGGCTGTACATGGTGAAGGTCACAGTGATATGCCCATGGGGCACTATGGTCCACCACAAAACACATGCATACAGGTCAGTCAGAGGCATCGACACATATGACTCAGTCATTGTCCATGCCACTATGGATGACCTGAGACATACCTCCCTGGACTACATGATAGGGAACATAGAAGGGCTCTCTCAGCATGTGGCATGGGCCAGTATGAGCCTGACCTTGGTTGCCATCATACCCTCACCAGGTATGCTACCACAATATGTAGGAAGGGTGTTCTATGTCTACATTCTGCTCAATCTCCAATGTCATTCATAGGGTATCCAATGGCTGTCAACGTGTGCTTATATGCTAGGGAAGCCACAATGATTTGCAAGGGGCAGCTTGCATGTGACACCCATGGGCCATTGTATATTGGCGAAGCCCCTTGATACACACATAGTGCCTTTTGCTGCAGGACACGGATTACATAGCCACCTCCGCGGGTGTCACATGGGATAGGACACTAACAGTAATGCTACACAACACCAGCAGTGTACACCGCAAGATGCATGCACTGGACACTGTCCTCAGCATGGTAAACTGCAATATCTGTGCAGTACCAGATTCCTGATTCACGGCTCACAGGTGCAACCCATCACTGCCAGGTTATACCTCATACCATGCCTGTCATCCCCTACACATGTAACACACATGGACATGGGGGAGGTATCTCAAGGCACCACAGATACACACACCTCCAGGTTGTTGGCACAGCACAAAGCATCAGGGCCTATCCATGAGCAGATAACAGTGTGTTGGACTGCCTTCTGGTTTATAGCCTGGCACACACACCCCTCCCATACACAGGAAACCCACCTGTCCTCCCTAACAACACTGGCAATATGACAGTCTCTAGAAATGTCTTTATATGGCTGTACTGCATCCAGCCCAACATTGTGTGTGAGCATTACTGTAGCTACAACACACTAGCTGAAAGGTTCCCAGCATGTAGTCACTGAATTGCAGTGGAACAACATGTTACCACTCCCACAACAGGTGGGAACATGCAGCACCTGTTCATCGACTACATGTAGACTATATGGCCCAGACCAGATGTGTATCCCCTGCTGTTGGGATTATACCATATACAACTCACACTGTATATACACATACCGCATGCGGCCCCTGCACAGTAAGACACAGTCATAATGTCATGCATTGCGAATACCATTTATCCACTTGAGGCACGTGTCAGACATGGTAACTACTAAAGGTCACAGGTATATATGTGTATGTGTCACACACATACATCATGTATGCATTGTCATTGCTGGTTTAAGCAATGTCATGCATTGTTATGAACAACAACCCACACATGGTCATATTGTGTGACACAACCACACGTGGCAGTTGTGGGTTTCCAAAACATACCTATCTGTGCTCTGACAGTGGTAATAGACCCAGTAGCAGAGTGCACTATTGGCATTACTGGGCAATTAGCCCTGTTTGGCTGTACTGATAGTGTGGTGACATCACCTGTGTTTACTGGGGGAATATGCAGCATCTGGTGTATTGTAGTAGTTGCCAAAAGGAACTGTTCTCTCACACTTACAATTACACACACCCACACACTTGCAGGATTCATACCCCTACCTAACTACGTCATGACACGTGAGAGAGACACATTAGCGGAGTGCGCTATTCAGATTATTGGGAGGTTCCCCTTCTCCAGCTGTACTTATAGGGTGCTGACATCATCAGTGTTTGGAAAGGGTAATGTGCATCATGTAGTGTGTTCTCCTGACTGCCAAAAAGCACATGTTTTTCATACAGAATTGCACACACACAAACTCACCTCCTCCAAACACACACACTTGCAGGTTTCAAATCCTTACCTAACTATGTTATGACACTTGAGAGAGACGCATTAACAGAGTGCGCTATTCAGATTACTGGGAGGTTTCCCTTCTCCAGCTGTACTTATAGGGTGCTGACATCATCAGTGTTTGGAAAGGGTAATGTTCATCATGTAGTGTGTTCTCCTAATTGCTAAAATGCACATATCTTCCATACAGACTTGCCAGCACACACACTCCCCTTATCCACACACTTGCCATTTGCAGGATTCAAACTCCTACCTACCTATGTTATGATACTCGAGACAGACCCATTAGCAGAGCATGCTATTCGCATTACTGAGAGGTTTCTCGTCTCCTGCTGTACTTATAGGGTGCTGACATCATCAGTGCTTAGAAAGGGGAATGTGCATCCTGTAGAGTGTTTTCCCAGTTGCCAAAAGGGGGGATTTCTCTCACACAGACTTGCACACACACTAAACCCCCTCTACACACATTGGGCATTTGCAGGATTCAAACCCCTACCTAACTATGTTATGACACTCAAGATGGACGCATTAGCGGAGCGCACGATTCGCATTACTGGGAGGTTTCTCTTCTCCTGCTGTACTTATAGGGTGCTGACATCATCAGTGTTTAGAAAGGGGAATGTGCATCCTGTAGAGTGTTTTCCCAGTTGCCAAAAGGGACACTTCCCTCACACAGACTTGCACACACAACAACCCCGCTCACCCACACACACACTGAGCATTTGCATGGTTCAAACTCCTACCTAACTATATTATGCCACTTGAGAGACACGCATTAGCAGAGCACGCTATCCGAATTACTGGGCATCTGTTCTGCACCTGCAGTATTTATAGGATGCTGACATCTTTATTTCTACAGAGGTATGTACATCTAGTACTACCTGTCAGTTGGGGGATAGCATATATATGCATTTGCAGCCACCTACTTCAGGGTCAGATATGCACATCGCACTGGCAGGTTATGTTCTATACCATGCTTCGTGACCACAGGACCTGTAACACACAACACAACCAGTCCAGAACACCACTCCCACATCCAGGACACACACTTTGCTTCCCTGGGAACAGTGCCAGGATATGCAGGTGTTCACATACACCATTCCAGTTGTTAACATCAGGTACAGGCATATTGTGTGTGGGAACTACTCAGGCCTCTACAACATTACCCTACAGCCACTACAATTTGTGGGTCCATGTGCTATGGCAGAACCACTCACCACAGCCACATGGGGGAATACATATTGCACCTGTCCATCTGCTACATGGGTACTCACTGTTCCACACCAGAGGTAGACCACCATTGTTGATATCTGACCATACCCACCTTTCCCTGGACATCCATATCCCATCCCCACCCCCAGGCAAGGTTGCCACTGCAAACAAACTGTATTTAGCACAAGCAGACTCTACACTTGTGAAGACTGGGGTGGAAGACTTCAAAGGACCCATGCTGGGGGACTATACTGGCCACTCTGCATAATCCTTGACAATTGCATTCTATGAGCATGTGTAAGGTTTGCATTGATCATGCTATCCCATATATACCCATGACTGCTCCACAACAGGACACCTGTCAGGTGTACACCAGCCATATATGAGCTATCCAACAGACATAGTGAGCTAATACATTGCAGAGCTGTAGCCCACAGAGGGAGGACATCTCTGAACAGTACCGGCACAACACTTCAATCCCACATAATCATCACAAGACAGTGTTGACAGTGAAATTGTCCAGACAATGCAGATAGGGCTCCCCTCAGTCTGTTATTGATGCCCACTTACTGTTAGAGGTCCTCAGCAACCCTCTTCCAGCACACACCAACAACATGGATGTGGCTTAGCACATTCAAACCCTGGGATCTCCACTGTGTCCCTGCTTGACAGAGGCACAGCGCACTAGCCTCACATGTTGCCTTATGTGACCTACTTTACAGTGGCACAGTAGCCTACTGTACTGTGGATGCAGATGCCAAGCACACTCTGGCTAAGCTGTCATTCCCTAGGGCAAACAGCCTAGTATTGACCTCTGCACCCATATGTTTAATTGTCAGATGCACAATATTTGTTGCTGTTAGACTGTTTGCAGGTCTTTATTCCCATAGCATTCCCTGTTTCTATGAACAACTTGTGTATCTGTGGAAGATGTTTGAATATGAGGGGGATCCACTATATCACTTATGTCTCTGTAGTCATTTACTGTGTGCACTGGGCAGATTTCTGTGTTGTGGTTGGTTCCTGGAATGACATGTACAAATACCAGATATGTGTGGCCAACTGCTAAACGGAGATATGACCTAAGTGTGTGAGCATGCCCAGTTCAGCCTTTCCATGGCATGGTGTCTGACATATGTCTCTTTTATCAAAGTGTACGAGCATGCCCAGTGTGAGCTTTCCATATGTTGAACTCTGCAGTCCACCACATATTTGGGTGAGTGTGAACTTCAACAATATCTCACGTTTATGGTTGTGTGTTGGGTGTCATGTTGTGTACTTATTGGCCAACTGCTTCATGTCTGACCACAACAGGGATTATACTGTGCCTGCAGGGATTGCATGGGATACTTTGCATACAGTTGTCAACATCCTTTCATAATGACCTAACACTGTAGTACCATATAGTGTACTGGTTCAGTACTTTCACTGTTGTGGACAGTATCCTGGGCTTTAGTCCTATCACTGCTTTAAATCTTCATAGTGAGCACAACAGACCATGTAGGGGCCAGTTGTGCACATATGACCATGTTGCATTATGTTCAGATATGGACTACCTAAACCAGGCTTGTCCAACATTGGTAGTGTATTCTACAACATAGGTGGACATTGGCAAACACTAGCGATGTGCCCTAGGCCATTTCTGATGATAGTCAGAGAGTGTGTCTGTCCTTCAACACACATTGTAATTTTAGTTTGCCATGACATATGTCATGGTTAGTATACTGTGCCTCCATCTACCTGTGACATAATAGTGATACCCGGGGTAAACCTACCATCTCCCATCCACTCATCAAGATTCCTCTTGAGGAGTGTCGATGGGTGACTCTCTGGCTAACCTGTAGTGGGAGTTTACTCAAGAGTGGGGGTGGCTTCTGCTTTATGGATCATTCAGTACAGCTTGTCCTATGTATGTCAGTGCTGGGGTTCGGGTCTCTCATGTACATAGCTCACTGCCATTCAGATTGTACAAGGTGCAGCATGTTCATTGATTCCAACTTGGACATGGCTTCATACATCAGGCACAGCTTGCCTCTGGGTGAGCAGTATGGCAGTGTGTGGAGCAGCAGTTTGTTTAATCAGGCAACACATGGCATCTGTTCAAGCTCTTTGCTACTCCTGGTGAGATACTGTTGTGGACTTTACAGTTGATGGAGATGTCTGCTGAGGTACATACCACAGGGGCTATTGTAGTCAATTGTGACGCTGATGAAGGATGACTGCAGAGCCACAGTGACCTCCCCTTATCTAGATCTGACAACCTTCATGATTAGGTGGGTATATGGTATGTTTCTGTGAACAGTACAGCCACATGTTTGTCCAATGCAGGATATCTATCACCTTGTGTCCCCAGGTCTCTCATTACATGTTAGGTACATAATGGGTTAACACCTGTGTGGTAATTGGTGGGCACTTACTGTATATCCACGGTGGTTGACTATACACATTTCTGCAATTAGCTTGCTGACATGGCTATGGCACCAGTTGTCTGTTTCTATGTGGCCCTTTTGTGGGTTGCTTGTGTCAGCTGGGGGTCAAATATGGTGGGCAGTTTGTACTCCTCTGCATACATGTTCAGTCACAGTCCTTCCATGTTGGCCTGTACCTATGGGACATATATACGGAACGAGGGAGGTCCCAGGACCAAGCCTTGTGGGATGCCACTTATATCTGGTTTGTAGTCTGACATGGATGCAGCATGTCTGACCATGTCAGTTCTATCCTTGGTCTGCTTTGCAACATAGGGGTTTATATTTAAGCTGATGAACATATCCATACTGAACACGTAGGGTATTGTATGGAAGCATTTGCATGGTCCAGCTATGCTGTGTGGACCACATTGCCCTCATCAATGACCTTAATGACTGTTTCAAATGGGTCAAACATGTTTAGGGGCAGGATCTGCACTTACGACAGCCACACTGGGTAGGGTCCGGTGTCAGTAGGTCCCCAATAGCTTTATGTCTGCGGTACATGCTGATCCTTTCCATAGCTGTGCAGACCAAGCTTGTCAGGATCCTGGGGTGGTAGTTTGAAGTATCCATTCAGGCAACACCTTTGTTGAGAAGGACCACTGTTGTTGTACACTGCTCTTTGGGTACATATCCTGTGGTAAGGCAGACAATGAGCAGTAGTGTGATTTGGCATTCCATTCTTCTTGGAGTCCATGTTGGACACAGCCCAGGACACCATCTCATACCTTTGCTGCTTTGTGTTTTGCTTTGTAGATGATGGCTGTTACCTCAGCATCTCCAATGTCAGGGGGCCAGCAGTCTGCTGGGATAGATATTTTGCATTCTGGGGGGGGGGGTTGCACTGCACCTGTCAGGTTGTATGTTGGCAATATGTGTATGTGTTTGGTATGTTGTTTGTAATATTTGTGTGATTTGGAGCATATCTGTGAATTCCCAACATGGTTCCTACCATCAGTTGAGTAAGCCTTGTGATTATGCTTAGTGTCCTGTACAATTTATATCTTCATAAGTTTATAGGTTCATACTAGGCTATCCACCCTAGGGCATTTGTAAGCCTAGCCAGAGTGTGTGTGTCTTTCACCGCCCCTTGCTATGTGAATAGTATGGCCATTTATGATTTACTTTACTGTGCCTCTGTCTGGACGTGACACAGTGAAGACCCCCAGTGTACATCTATGATCATCCATCCACTTGGCAATATTCCTGTTGAGGGGTGTCAGTGAGGGGCTCTGCCTAACATGGAGTGGGATCCTGTTCCAGGGTGTGGGGAGCCTCTGGGTTATGTATCTGTCCCTCCAGCACATCCTATTTCATTATGTGTTGAGGCTGACATCTGTCACTCTCACAGCTCCAATGGCTTTGATTTCCTGGGATGGAGCATGTCCATTACTCCTGTGTTGGACATGGCCTTGTACAACAGACATACAATGCCTCTGTGTAGGCAGTCTGTGACTGCATTCAGCTGGGGTTTCTAAAGCCAGGCAGCATATGACATATATTTGAGACCCTTTATCCTCTTGGTGAGGTACCTTTGAGGTCTTTCTAACTGCTGCAGGTGTCAGGTAAGGTACATCCCATATGAATCATTGTACTAGATTATGGGTCTGATAAGAGAACAGTACAGGGGCACAATGACCTCTGTTGATGTAGATGTGAATCCTTTCATGATACGGTGTCCAATATAGACAGTCTTCCTAGCCACATTGGCATTGTGAGTGTCACATAACAGGTTACTGTCCACTTGTGTCCCTAGGTCCCTGATTACTCCTTGCATACATAATGGTTTACCACCTATGTGGTAATTTGTGAGTACCTTGTTTGGTATTTGGTGGGACATTCATACTGTCCAGTGTCTTCAGGACGTCTGGGTGGGGTTCCTGTGTGTGAGAGTGTGGTCTGTCACATGCTACAGACTGTACAGCAATTTTGACTACAGTTAGGTGCACATGGATGGTCTCTGCTGCTTCGTGCATTGTCAGTTACCTGGCCATATGGGTGTCTGTGCTGCATATGGATACTCCCCATCCTTTGATGTTTTGGTCCAGGTGTTGGGGCAATAACGCATGATATGAGGTATAACCTGGTAGTGCTGGTGTGCTGTCAGTAGGCTTGCAGCAGGTTTCTGTCACTGCACAGACATCGATGTTCTCCATACTGGGAAGTGCCTCAAGAGCATGCATATTGCAGTTTACACATCTGGCATTGGTCAGCATTACCCTTATGTTTCTTACCACTTATGTTTTCTAGGATGGTGGGTTAGTCTTTTTGGCCTTGCCTACGTACAGCTCTATGGAGGTAGCAAAAGCCTTATCCAATATCCAGACGCCCAGGGGTAACAGGTGTAAGCCATCCCTGGAACAGCAACATAGCTTGTCGTGCATGACATCTCAAGCAGACAGACATTAGATCCTCTTGGACTGACAGCTGTAATTGTGCCACCTGTTAAAGCTGATCATTCTGTGTTTGTACTGTGGCATCATTCTTGGTGAGGGTTGGATGCTGCAAATGGCCAGTGTCATACCGGCCTGGAGTACATACTCAGAGAGCTCATCCATTTCTCTTTTCATGTAGTCCAGGGAGTTACATCTCAGGTCATTCACACCAGCATGGACAATGACTGCATCATATCTCTACTTGCTTTGGGGTGACCTGCGTACTTGTGTTATGTGGCGTATTGTAGCAGCCTACAGGCAGCTTACTGTACCCTTTCCCTTGTTCAGTCTGGTGAGTGGGAAAGCAGTGTGTCTGCCTATAGAGACACCTATTACAACTGTATCAGGCATGTTGTTTCTCCTTCTGGCCTGTGACTGTTTGGCACACCAGCTTTGTGTACTATGTGTTGCATGTGCTATGTTTGGAGGTTGTGGTTGCTTGGGGGTCTGCTTTGGAGGCCTCTGTTGGTGTGGTGTGTTTGTAATTAGGGCCTCCGAGAATGTTTTTCTGTGTTTATGTGTTTGGTTTACAGTTGTGATAGGTCTATGTGGGACTGGGTTTGTGGTGTGTGTGGTTACCTTCTCCTCCTGACTAGTTTTGACAGTACTGAGTTGGGGGAGCTCAGCCTCCGGTTTGGATAAATGGTTGCATCTCTCACATATATTTGTATTTATTGGGGGGGTTGAGGGTTGTCTGTGTACTTGGGGCAGGTGTAACATTGCCTCAGGATTCACAGATTCTACTTGTTGTAGCTTGCCTTAGTGGATTGTATGTGTGGACATATTTTATTGCCATACTACTGATCAGTGATTACTTCTCTTTTTATGTTTGCTCTATCATGTAGTAGCTTCCTCATTCTCTTGCGTGGTTTGGTAATGGCTGGAGTCCAGCATGCCAGATGCCTGCGTGTATGGCATTGTGTCTTGTTGTTATTTGTGATTGCATAATCCAAGCATTCCTGGCTGTGTTCATGGAATGCCTGTATAACAGGTTCTGCGGTGTGTCCCATATTTTGCACCTGCACAGGGCCTTTAATGGATTCCACATCAGTTTGGAGGGGTGCAAGTTATGCTTTACACATGTTTTTCACTGTGGTTTTCTGGCCTGGGACTGTGGTCAGGATGTGTATATCCGGTGTGATTACTCTATGGTCTGGTCTTACCAGTGAGGGATATACTTCTCATCTTGCCATCCAGTACGCATGTTGCTGATTATCACATCCAGTATGCTTACCCCTCTTGTGGGAGTGGTACATTGTTCCTGGGCATTTTGGTTTATGGATTCTAGGAACTTTTCTCCTACAGTGTTGGTGCTAGTATAATGCTCCCAGTGTATGCCTGGGTATTTTCAGTCAACCAATATAATGTGGTTTGATGGGCTTGATATATTCATGTATTCCAACATAGGCCAGGTGCAGTTCCTGGTGTTAGGATGGTAGTCTGCAGCAGGCCATATACTGGGAGGCGGTTTTAGCCACTGGTACTTGACCATGGCTAGTCCATGCTGCTTCTTGTTGTGGTACCAACATGGGGGTGTGGTTATCCTTGACAATTATTGCTGGTCACCCTCCTTTTGTAGCTTGTTAAATGTTGTGAGGCTGTACAGCACAGTATGAGGTGTAACCTGGTAGTGTTAGGGTGCTGATGTGAGCCTTGACCCAGTTTTCTATTACAGGACAGATATCAACATTCTCCATACTGTGTGCGTTTACACTGCACGCATCTTGCTGTTTAGACTTCTGGCATTGGGTAGCATTACATCTAGGTTCCTATCCCTTGTGGTACCTATGAAGGTGGGTTTGTGTTTTGAGACTTACCTATTCAGGGCACGCTGTGGGTACTGACAGCCTTTGCCAGTATCCATGAGGCCTGGACTGATAGGTGCACGCCACCCCTAGCAGGTGGTGCATCATGTCATGCTCAGCATGTCATCCCAGGCTGAAACACATTGGCTCCCCTTTGACTAACTGCATTACTTCAGCCAATTATTGCAATTTATCAACCCATTGTCATATTGTGGCTTCATGCTTGGTGAGGGTGGATTTTAGTCAGGGTCCTCAAGTGTGCTAATAGTACATGGTGTTATATTACTTAACACATGGCATTCATGCCTCAGGTGGTGCTGCAGGGCTGCCTCTGTTGGATGCACATATTACACTCCCTGTACAGGTTTGTGAGCAGGTCATGTCATTTTATGCATCCCTGTTATTATTTGAGTGAGTCAGAGAGGGGTATCATTCCTAGGGTTCCTACTGAGCTAGTGTATGTGCTATGCGTTGCCTCTTTGCCAAGGCCAGGGCATACTGGGCACGCCTCCTTCTGCCTTCTGGGGCAGGCTCAGGTTGTTCCTCCTCCGAGTCACGCTCTGCCTGTGATGGCCTTGGCAATGGTGGGGGGCTGTTTGGCCTGGCCCTATGCTGGTTCTGCTGCAGCTGTTTTCGCAAGATCATATTATGTAGCATAGTACATACCATGACAATTTGGGTACATGTAGTTGGTGAGTACTGCAAGGCTCTACCAGATGTGTCCAGACACCGGAACCGTGACTTGAGCAGCCCAAACATATGCTCTATTACATTATGTGTTTGTGCGTGTGCCTCATTATGGCGTTCCTGTTCAGGTATGTGTGCGTTTCTGATGGGTGTCATTAGCCACGGCTCCGGTGCATAACCTGCATCCCCCACTAGGTGTCCATGTGGGATGTCCCCATTGGCAAATGTCTGATACAGCTGCGTCAAATGCCAGATGTGGGAATCATGGTAGCTCCCAGGGCAGCCAGCACACACATTCATTATTATGCCCTGGGCATCACACATGACCTGGCAGTTGATGGAGGGGAAGCCCTTGTGGTTAATGTAGGCTCTACCCCGCTCATCGCCTGGTGCTTTGATGCGTATGTGCGTGCAGTCTATTGCACCCACTACCTCAGGGTATTCCGCTATTTGCTGGAAGAGATGCATATTGCTGGCCAATACCTCACAGGCATTGGGGAAATATACATGATCACCGACATGTGCTGACATGGCATCCAGGAACTGGTGCAGTACCCTGGAGGCTGATGCCTGTGATATCCCCATCATATCACCAGTTGGTCTCTGGAAGGTACCTGTTGCTAGTATTCTTAGGCCAACACATACCTTGGTTTCCACTGGGATGGGTTCCCCGCTGTTGGTTCTGTGTGTGAGGCGTGGCCTGCACAGCTCGACAATTTGCTGCAGGAGGTCTCTGTCCACTCTATAGCGCTCTACTATCTCCAGCTCATGCAACCTGTGGTAGGTGACCCTAGGCCTGTACACTCTTCTCCGTCTCCTCACTGTGGGTTGTCTGGCACCATCTGCATTGTCACCACCCTCAGCAAGTCGCCTATGTCTCATTATGACAGCTATGGCAGCCCCTAGCATTTCTGCTCTGAGTTCAGCTTTTTCAGTTTTCACTTCTAATAGCTTACTCCTGTCTTGCAGTTTTTCTTGAGAGATACATCCTGCACTACTGTTTGCAGAGTTTTAAGTGCTTGGCTGAGCTACTATTCTGCCTGTGTAATTGCCTGCTGCTAATTGTTTTCACCTGCTAGCTCCAGCAATATTCTCTGCTAGCTTCCTACTAATTCTGTTGCTTCCTTTTTCCTTTATGTTTCCTCAGGGGGGAGCAGCGTGCATACCAGCAGAAACACGCTCACAGTGGCTTACACGCGCGCACACATGCTTACACGGCTCGGTATCTGCTTATTCAGGTTAAAACACGCGCACACCAGTGCAAACAGTGTTACAACTCTGCCAACAGGCTCCCACATGCTCAGTCTGCCCTACACACGTGCACACTAGCGCACACAGTCTTTCAAATCTACCAACACGCTCCCACATGCTCAGTCTGCCTTATACACGCACACACTGTCCTACTCGCGCCTCATGGTGTGCACACGTGTGCATGCATGCCCAGCAAGAAACTTTGGTGTAAGTAACAGTGTACACCTTCCATTTCTTGACTTTCCCATGCTTATCTTGTAGCACTCCTCTTTCCATGATCTGTGTCTGTTATCTGTCATGTAACACTGACCTCCAATGAACTGCATTTCTTCTACCATTCCCCCCTGTGATGTCACCTATCTCCTACTCTATTCCTCCCCCTTATGTATCTCTTACACTACTCAGAATGTGCTCATTTACTATGTGACTGTGGGATTCAGTATCCTAACCCTCATTTACATCAGATTGCCTACTAATGCTTAGTTACATGTCTTAGACTCAGCCTCCCCCCTTAGCAACCATTAAACGGTAACCATTTTTTTTTTGGTCTGCTGGTCCCTGCATTGTCATTCCATGTATTGCATAAAACCCACATTTGTGGGTTTATAACCTTCATTTTTATGTTTTATACAGCGCAGCCCGTCTGCCGAAAAAAAAATTATATTTTTTTAATATTTGCATCGGGGTACCTTGCCAATGGCCACATATTTGGCCATTGGTATGCTGCCTGACACATATGCACCCTTTATTTGGAGCCGACATGGCTCCATTGTGATTTTTGCAGAAACGTACTCAGTTGTCAACTGAGTACATTTCTGCAGCTAAAACGGCTCTTACACGGGCTGCTTTCTGTTTTGTGGATCGCTACTCTACCTCATTTGCATGCCTTTTGGCTGCAAGTGAGGTATTTAGCATATCCACACCCAGTCCGTGTAAGAGACGTTTTAGCTGGTCTCTTACATGGAGTTTCAGGCTGTTCCTGGATCGCGAGGCTTGCATGGAGTGTTACACGTCTCTTACACTCCGTGCAAGCCTTCGTGAATCCTGCCCGTGGTCTTTAATTTTTTGCAGTAATACACCTCTACATCTGCAAGAATACTGCATTTCAAGAAGAGACTAAATGCCATTGCATTTCTTACCCACGTCTGCATGGCATAACTCTCAACTGTATAGACTTTTGCAGAATGCCAGATTTTTGCCTCATATTTTTGATCTGGTCCTTATAAAATTTGTGATTTTTTGGAAAATCACTGGTATGATCTGAGGATTTAAGTTACTAAATAATGATATAAATTTGTGTTTCAGACTTCATATCCTTCAGAAAAATGTATGCTAAGACAAATCCTTTTATTTTAGCAACTTTTTAAGTTTATAAGAGCAATATTTAAAATCTGCCCCTATTTTTGGGCATTTGTCCCACATTCTATCAAGGTTTGTTCAGATTTTTTGTGCTAAGAGGTTGAAAGGTATGCTGCATGGTGCTATGCAGCTTGTATGAATTTCATAATACATTTTAACTACCATACATTGTACCTATATTGTTGCTACTAGAAAATTACCTCTATTAATCTGGAAGCATCAGACATTTGCAAGTAACACAAACCTTTCTATGGCAAGTTGTTGTATGCCTGTTTGTGTGTGTGTGTGTGTGTGTGTGTGTGTGTGTGTGTGTGTGTGTGTGTGTGTCTGTTTAAGTATACATATATCTATATCAACACATACATATATATATATATATATATATATATATATATATATATATATATATATATATAGATAGATATACATACATATATATATATATATATATATATATATATGTTGATATATCTATGGGTCCACTATGTAATTTTGAAATACTGAAATCCTAAAATTCAGTATTTCAAAATTACATAGCCGAAAACTCAAAGGTCTGAAACCGTCAGAAGCACGAAATTCAATACCCCGAAGCACGGAGATGTTCAATTTCTGCTTCCGCTGGTGTGCTGTGTGGATGTATCGGTTGAATTTAGGTAAGTTTGTGTGTGTAAATGTGTTGGTTAGGGGCTTTGGTGTGTGTAAATGTGTGTTGTGACTGTGTTGTGTGTGTGTGTGTGTGTGTGTGTGTGTGTGTGTGTGTGTGTGTGTGTGTGTGTGTGTGTGAGGGACTGTAAGATGTGTGTGTGTGAGTTTCGTTTGTGTTTCTGTTTGTGCAATCTCGGAGTTAGATTATATAAGTGGGGGGTGGGGGGTGCAGGTGGGCTTGGCCCCCTGCTTATCTGTAGTGCAGGCGCATTTATTTGATTGTGGGGGTTGGTTTTGTTTGTGTGTACTGTATGTGTAGCATAGTTTCGGCATTTTGAATTTCGCGTTTGTGGGTTTTCGGAATTTTTAGCTGTGCTTTGGTTTTCGGCTATGTAATTTCGAAATACTGAATTTCGGGATTTCAGTATTTCAAGATTACATAGTGGACCCATATATATATATATATATATATATATATATATATATATATATATATATATATAACTTGGAAACTGCATCGGTCGATCGGCATGTGGTTGAATGTCAGTTTTCAAGTTGGCAGAATGTTGAATCAAAATGTATTGACTACATTACAGTGAATGGGTAGAGTAGTTCGAGTATTTGGCTTCGACATTGTGCAGGGAGATCGTGGTTAAGTGAGGAAGAGGGAAGTAGCCCATTTCTTCACTGTAGTGTGATCTCAGAGTTGATATATTTAATTTGCAGGAGATGTGGGGGGTGTGCAGCCCCCCACATGGGGGGTGCAGGGGGGCATTGCCCCCTGTAAAATAGTAGAATTAATGTACCATTGACTGTAGATGACTGTAAAGTGTAACGGTATGTTAATGTGCATAGCTATGTCGAATACACTGAACTATGGATATCGATGTATTCATTTTTGCCTTGCTTACTGTTTTGAAATTCTGAATTCCGCATTTTGGGTCAAAATTCTGTATGGTCGACCAAAGCGGATTCTGAATTTTAATAATAAACCTATATACTTTATATATGTATGTATAAAAGTCTACTTCTAATATTGCCCAAGGGAACATTTAGGTTGTCACAGGGCTACAGTACAGCTGCAGTATCAGCATTATACATTGGAAATGACAGAGCACAGCTCATACTGTTTGCTTGGTTGTACAGTGAAGACGGATGTGGGAACGACAAAATGTGCATACATAGCCATCCCTTTGACTGTGTATTGTTATTGCACCAGTGTAACAATGTAGTGATGTTATTTTTGTACACAGTCTTAGTAAGCATTATAACTGAGAGTTGCAATGCAGATCTTGTTCAAGCTATGTAGCTCATTCAGCCATGTCATGAGCACCATCTGTTTGCATATAACTTCTGCTTGCTTATTTCACAGCTATCTCTAAACCTTGGCAGTGCATTTACCCTAAATTGTCTGTGCATTGGCCCAAATGAGTGTATAATGTACATCAGAATTTCACTTGCTGAGTCATACTGTAAGGGTCTAAATTAAAATCAGACTCTACCTTTATATGTTCCAAATGTATGTCTAAACATCTTACAAATCTATTGCATTTTTTATTGTTTGCAGCTTTTGCACACTTAATCTGAACATCTGTGAAGCCAGTAGTTTGTGCATTTGTGAACATTCAGGAAGAAAAAATGAATAAGATCACAGAACATATATAAACTAAGGTAGACAGGAAATCTAACATTCACATGACATGTCCAGAATTCTGGATGCTACGAAGCAGAATAAAAGTATTGTTATGCCAGTATGAAGAGATACTCCAGTATATTTACAGCATTTTCAAAATTATGAGATTTATTTTGGAGGTATTATTTTGTAACATTCTATGTATTTTATTCATGTCTATCTGTGGGTTTCCTATTTCAATAAATTTCATCCTTTTAAAGGACATTGAACTGAAAAGTGTTAGACTTAATTCTATTGCTTAACTCGTGTGACTGTTTATATTTGCCATTGGCTCTGTAAATCGTGTTTAGGCTAAAAAGTACACTTGATGACAATGAAATGAAATGTAAGCTCACATGTATGCTATTTAGTACATGCAGATAGATAATATATCTAGCTCAAATTCATTTTCAGTTATCGAGACAGTACTGGTAGCTTGCGTAACAGTGTACCTTTAATAACTTAGATGTGAAAATATCATTTCTCCATTGTCAGAATTCTAAGCATAATAAAACTATTGCATTAGTGTAACATTAATAATTTTGCCTGTATTGCTGAAGCAATGCCAGTTCTGAAGCGCATGTAGATAAACATGTCTCCAGTCTTTGTTAGAGATAAAAGTTCAGTACATTAAAGTTAAATAAAAGATAGCTGTCTTGGTCAGACAAGAAGGCACCCTGTCTTTTATTTTCTTGACTCATATAATCCTTCTGTATTTTTCAAACATGGATTAATGCTCATGTGATATTCACAGACCATGACTGCATCACATAGTTATGTTAATACTCTTACCAATATGCTGATTGACTATGGGGCAGATTTGACTGCAGATTATGAGAACCTTGGATACTGGAAATCACATTAGTATAAATATGCAGAATAAAGTCTTGGCAATGTCTGTACTGGATGGGCTTTTGTTACTTATTGACCTTGCTTTTGTCTTAGTGCAGTGAAGTTCAGCTAGATTATTCCTTGCAGGTACAGTCTACAATATTCAGAGAATGGTAGTTCTCTATTAAAAAATTCAAATTGTCGTACATATTTGAATAGGCATCATCACTGAATGGTACAGTGTCAAATATAAAAAGACAATATGTCATAGTAATTTGCTTTGTTTTTACTCTGTAAACATTTTAAACATATGTCATTCTGAGTTCAGAACATTTAAAAATAGACGCAAAAACCTTGATTTATTAACATAGTAAAAACACATAAATAACCTGAAACATATTCTCTGAATTTCATTCAATAATATTTTCTCTCTATTTATCTATATTTTACATTTGTTCTGTTACTGGTTGTTCTACTAAGATTTTCAGTATCATTTTGTATACTTCTTTCTCATTTCATATTAAAACACAATTGGTGAATAAAACTTACTGAATTCTGGCTTTTACATAGTTACACAACTATGTTATCATTAGAAGCACTTTAATTGCAGTTAAATACATTTCATGTGAAACTATTACTGTAAATGTGTCTAATCTATAATTGTTCTCTGTAAATATTCTTTTATTCATAGAGTTTGCCTTTAGAAAGCCCAAAAGGATAAAAATCATATTGTAATGCAAATATCTTGCTGCAACAAGAATGAGAATGTCATGTTCTAATAAGTTCATAGGTATTTACTAGGCTATTTATCTGTCAGGGAAAAGTTGGCATAATGGTTAAGGTGTTTACCTTACAGATATAAGATGCAGTGTTTGGTTCTCACTTGGGGTAATTGGCTAGGCTTAAAAAATGACCCACATGGGCAGTTAGCCTAATAATAATCTATGAAACTATAAAGGAACCTAGCCTTACATTACCATGGTAGATTTTAGTCCTTTTATATTGAGTTTGAATATCCTACACATGGGCACAGCAAGGATCTGCTTGGGCATTCATCTGTTGCCCCTATCCAACATGAAAATGGGTGCCAAACCTTGGGTGAATTTGTGGTTTGCCATTGTTTCATCCAAATTTCATTTAAATACAGTAAAATAAGTACTTTGATTTATGTGGAGTGGAAGACAGTTCCATAGAAGTGGTATTCTCTGTGATACTCCAACCAACATGTTTTAATTATATTGAAAAAGAGCTTAGTATCTCTACAGCAGGTATTTATACTATTATTGCATGTACAAATGCGTAAATCTGACAGGATAGCTTCTATTGAAGCTCTGTATGTGAGAAAGAGTTCACCTATTAGTAGCCTGTAGAATGCCAGGAAGAGGGAGAACATTTTGAGATGGTCTGCATAGTTTTTGTGATTTAGACTCTTGATTTTTTTGTGAGAAAGCATTCTGTTTACTGCAGTGGTGACAAGTGTTTGGAAAGGTACCTACAGAATGGGGAATTATTTACAATGATTGTCCTGATGACAGCCAAGTACATTGGAATGATTACATACATAGACCTGGATGTTATACCTTTAGATATAAGCTGTGTGATGAAAAAAGACTTTCATAGAAAAGTGGATACATTGTAATCAATTGATCATTGTTGAGAAGGGATCCCCAGATTTCTGTCTTTGGCATCAACTTTCAAGCATGTGTTGTCATTGTGATTGCTACAAAGGGAAGTCATGCTTGCCAAAGGATCAGTTATACATTCCTTGGCATTTAGTTTTAATTCATGATTTTGACACTAGCTATTTGTTTGGGAAAGTCTTTCTTGGAGGAATTTGGTCACCTCTTGGAGTTTATGATGGCAGCAAGTTTACAGTGGCCTGCAAACTTGGTCATTCATAACTCTTAATGTTTACTTTGACCACTAAGAAGTAAATGCCAAAGAGTGGTGGCCAAAGAACTAAACGCTGGGATACACCACTAGTGGCAAGTCTTTTGGAAGAGGTAAAAATGCTTACCCTAATATTCTGAGTTCTATATTTGACCCAGTTTGCTATCATATGAATTATATAGCTATTTACATTTAGTTGTGAGAGTTTATATATGACACCTGAGTGTGCAATGTTGTTGAATGCCTTTGTAAGGTCAAGATATGCAGTACTGACTGATTTGCCTCATCAATTACTTTAGTAATTGCCATGAAAAAGTAAACAAGGTTAGGTAGGCAGGATGTGCCCACTTCAAATCCAAACTGCTTTGGATCAAGAGTTTGTGGGTGTGTGGGGTATGTCCATATTTACTAATTCCGTTATAAACCTTACAGTTGAAGTTAGTCAGGTTTATAAGTCTTATTATTACCCGGGTCCATTGACAGCCAATCTTTATGCAAGGGGTGATTGTTGCTGCCCTCTACTCATCTGGCATAAAGCTCATTTGGTTGCTGATATTGAATAAGCTCTACAGGGAGTCTGACATGTCATGTTTCAGGCTGACAATAGGTAGCCTGGTAAGTTAACTGGTCCCCCAGAAAGTGTTCTTGGCTTTGGATAGCACCTTAAGGACTTGTTCTTGAGAGATCTGTTTAGGGGGGAGTTATGGGATCTGGGAATGTAGGAGGGGAGAAAGGGGTTGGAGTTTGAACTAAATTTGGCTGCCAGTAGATTTGCTATGGCCTCCTTTACTATGAGCTCTGTACAGAGCTAGGCATTGAACTGAGAATTTTAATGCATATAAAAAGGCTTTGTGGTTATTTTTCTCTCAGGTGGATATTTATACTGGTAGCCGGCAGTGGGATGTGCAGTAAAAATGCTATAAACATATAGCCACCTAAAGCAGTAGACCCGTAATGAGTGGTATACCCCAGTGATTGGTCTTGGGGCCTCTGTTATTTGGGATATACTTTTCTGAGGTGCAAGCCAAAACCAGTGAGCTATGGCTGACCAAGTTTGCAGATGACTGCAAGCTGGGTGCTGTCATCAACTCCCCTAGTGATGAGGATATGCTCCAAGAAGGTCTCACCCAAACAAATGACTGGTGCCAGAAACATGGTCTCATACTGAATGCCAAAACATGCATCATCATCCCCTTTAGAAAGAGTGATGTCCCCACAAATTATCACATTAATAACAAGGTCCTAAGCATGCTATCATTTGTGAGGGACATGGCACCCAGGTTGATACCAAACTGTTTTTTGACCACCATATTTCCTCCATTGTACAGAAAGCTTTCTATATGGCCCACCTCATTAGTAAGGGTATCTCATCCAGGGACAAGGAGGTTAGAACATCTGTGTATTTTTCCCTTACAAGACCCATTATTGAGTACAATGCCCCTTTCAGCATGTAGATCACAAAGCACATGCAGCAGCTGGACTGACCATAGAGGTTCCTCACCAGGAGAATCCAGGGCCTCAAACATCTACCCTGCACAGCTAGGCTAAAAGCCCTGTCCCTCTATTTAGTCTCATACAGACTCCTCAGAGGTGACCTCTGTCTGGCATACAATGCAATCTCAGATCCCACGTTGATGGGACTGCTGCATATATGCAAGTCAAGCTCCACTCAAGTAACCCACACACATGACTTCAACTTATCTGTGACATCAATAGGACTTGTTGTCAGGACAGATTTGTGTCCCAGAGACTCTCCCTTTTGATAGCTTTGTTTTTGCTGCTGGTCAGTTCAGTAATTGAACACATATTTCAGTTGCAAGTAAAATAATGTATGATGCAGCAAGCTACTTTAGTCAGCATTAGGGCATTAGTGAACAATTGTGTGAGGAACTACAAAGCTCATATAAGTATTTATGTATTTATGTATGTATGTATGTATTTAGTTATTTATTGCATTTGCTCTTAATATCTCAGTGCTATTTAAAAGTTCCGTGCTGCTGCATTTATTTGTTTATTTGTTTGCTTACATTTGTTTACCAGGAAATTCCAATTGGAAACAGGTCCTTTTTTCAGCTGACGCCCCAGTAGAAAAGCTCCACAGAACAACAAATGAACAGCAGTGTACATGAAGAACAATGTAATATACATACAATAGCAAATAATACATACTGCAGCAAACATTAGATATACATACAATATGAAACATAGTAATGAACAGATATACCAATATCTAGCTAAAGGCTAGGAATAAATGTAGGATATATTTACAGATAGTACTAAGCTCAAATGGATACTGTTTTAAACTCATATACCTAAATCTTTGTTACTGCACTTGAGCTCAAAACCAGTTTGGTTTACATTAAGAGAATTGTTTCTGCATTTCAGTGGAAACAGAGGGCTTATTCAACCCATGCGAGTTGGAAACTGCTGGTGGAAGGCTTATTTGTGTTTATCTGATTGGCCTGAGGGCTTAACTCTGTAAAAGTCTCTCATCCTGCTGGTATAAAAGCCTTGCATTTGTGCATTATGCAAATGCAGCTACCCATGCCCTGTATATTAAGCAAACTTCTCCAGTTTAAAATCTTCTATAGAAAACACTCTACATACTCTCCCACTACTCAACAAGCTGTCAGTTTGTGCAGGGGGCAGCACCACTGCTGGCCATTTAATAGTATACTACTAAACACTCTCACTTAGACCTTTAAGTGACTCTCTCCTACTCCTTCCCATCTACTAATGAGCTGGGATAATGGATGAGTGCATCCCTGTCATCTCTGTTTCTGGCCTGGTGTATATGGTCATCCTGAGACAGTGTAGTAACTGCCTCATGTCCACTGACAAACATTTAATTTTAGATCATACAAACACAGTGCATGAGAGATCCAGGTACACAATCTCATTTGAGACAAAGGCCTCACATACACACATGAAAGCTTATTAAACGTTCAATCCACTCCAAACCCAGATGACACTGAGGCCTACTCTGAGCTTTACACAAAAGCACTGTACAACCACATTCATAACTGCATAGATGAGGCATCTGAGTCAAACCTATGATTACTGGCAAAAATAAACTACCCTGGTGGATCCCTAGCATAAATAGGCTACTCAACAAAAGGAAAAAAGACCTCTGCAAAGCCAAGAAGGAATACACAAACCAGTGCAAAAAGAAGGGACCTACTCATGGGATAAAGCATTTATGAGCTGCCTCTATCCATTAGTAGCACAAGAGCAGTCCTGGGTTAAATTTTCTGTCATCCATAGATCTAACTTGAATTTGGACAGTGATGAACTTTTAGTTTATGTGGATAGGGAGTCTGTTCCACAGCAGTAGTATCCTCTAAGAGATATACCTGTCCCTCCAAATGATTCTGCTGATGTTGCAAACTGAGTATTTCTGATGTCATTTGACTTGCTAATGTACAGTAAGTCCATCAGTACTGGGTTGCAGGATAACTTGTATGCAAGACACATGTCACTTCTTAGCAGTCTGCAGTATGCCAAGTACTGAGACAGAGGTTTGAGTCTATCCATGTAGGACATGTTGTTTAGGCCTTGTAATCTATTAGTAACATATCTCTGTGGGCATTCCAGTTGTTGTATGTGTCTGTACCGATACAAGCCAAAGAGGACATCATATTCAATGACTGACCTAATGAGGGATGAGTAAATGAGAAAAATAGCATTTATATTGCCAAGCTTATAAACAAAAGAGTTTCTGTCTAGGTCTAGATAAGGACAGTGGAGACAGCTTAATCACTGTCCACAAGTTCCCAAATCCAGTCTCATCTCCTGTTCCTTCAGTTTTGCATTCCATTCCACTATCATTTGCTGAGTTTTTGTTCAGAATCTACCTTGTAATGCCACATCATCTGCATACAGCATCTTTCTTGATCTATCCCCTCCAACCAGTCAATCACCAATAAGAACAGAAATGGGCTCAGATCTGAACCCTGATGCACACTCATTTCTACTGGGATCTGCTTTGTGAGTCTCAGCACTATTCATGTTGTGTCAGTGGGTCCTTGCACATAGCCTGCATTAATTCTATCAATGTTTCTGGGATTTTGAACAAAGGAAGGACTGCTCAAATCTGCATTCTTGGCACCTTGCCATCTTCTTTATCCAAGTCTATGAATACTCAGTTAAACTCTTCCCTCATCTATAGTTTCTTCTCAACTATCTCTCCACTGCAAACGTTGGGTTGGTTGTTTTGCTTCCTGATCTGAATCAAAATGGCTCATCTCCACCTTTCTTTCTGTTACTCTGCATATTCATTTATCAGTCACCCTGTCCAGAACCTTTCATGCAGTGTGACAGAAGTTTCATACCTCTATACTGTCCACAGTGGTGAATATCCCCTTTGACCTTAATGGGCTATGTCATTCTCTCCATACTTGTATGAGTACCCTCTGGAGCCTTCTCTCCCTTAACTTATACAAAATCTTGATCATGTCTGCGAAGACCTCATCTGACCCTGCTGCTTTCCCTGAGTTCATCTTCCTCAGAAATGTTCTCTGTTCTTCTAGGATGGGTTCCTCCTCTTCTTCTTTTACTGGAAGCTGTGCCTGGGCAGCAGAACTTTTGTAGGGTTTTCTTCATTTAGAAGCTACTGGAAGTACTCTTTCCATCTACCTATGCTGTCTTGTGGGCTGGTGGACACGATATTGCTAGTGAAGAGTTTTGAAAATCTGAGCGGACGGGATATACGCAACAAAACAGAAGAGTTGGAAGCTAGATGGAGTGCTATGTTTAGAGATGACATGGTACATGGTCTCAATGAACAGATACCACTGAGACCTACGTCAAAATCCATGCCCTTATGTAGGTGAAATTATATATATATATATATATATATATATATATATATATATATATATATATATATATCTATAGATGTTCATATAGAAATTATATGTGTAGTTTTAAATATACATCTTTGATAGATTTTTGTTTTTTATTGAATGTGTAAAACTGTTTGTATTATTCTATAGTTTTTAATATTTAGATTTGTGATTTAGTATTAGGTCATGTGATATTTAATGGTCATGTGACAGTGTCAGCAGTATTTTAAATGACTGAATGGTTTGTTTTATTTGATGCCCCTGAAGAAGCAAATGTGAAAGCACGTGTGCTATATACAAGATTAAAGTTTTATAACCTGGAGCCTGGCCTGCATCCATTTTATGTTGTTGGATATTTTGTTGCTGTATTGCTGTGGACACAAGGACCTGCAAACGAGTGGTTTATTCTTCTGTTGGTTTTTA
The DNA here is from genome assembly GCF_019279795.1 of Protopterus annectens. Classification (NCBI taxonomy): domain Eukaryota; kingdom Metazoa; phylum Chordata; order Ceratodontiformes; family Protopteridae; genus Protopterus; species Protopterus annectens. The sequence continues at coordinate 1,336,621,458 of NC_056744.1, read as the reverse complement.
TTATTTGTTGTATTACCCATGTTTGCAGGGATATGGCTAAAAGTGAAGACCTAGTTGAACTTGATTATTTTCCCTCTCCAGAGCACGGAGCCTTGAAAACTAAGGTAGACACCTTTATGAACTCTATTTTTAAGAAAACAAATCCTTTATTGTCTGCCATTCCTGAGGATATAAGACAGTAGAATCTCACTGTAGATATAATTTTATTTAAGAGCCAGTTGCTTAATTTGGAAAGGGAACTTTTCAAATTGAAACAGAATCAGTATCAATCTTACCACCTTGAAATATGTGTGAAAGAAGGCATCATACACCGTGGACTGTGTATACTTAAAATGCCTTCCCATGTTCCTAATGACCTTACGTTCCTTAGTGAGTGGCAAAAGCTTAATATAAATGTCAGCATGGGATATTTGAAATTGTTAATAACTGCTGCTGATAATGATGCTAAAACTGTTTTATCTACCATTAGCACTGTCTACAATAAATTGTTAAATCGGTATGGGATTGCTATGGTAGACAGACATATGCCTGAGGTTGTGGATTCGGTTATGGTATATGAAAGAAAATTGCTGAAAACCAAACTCAGTAAGTTTGAATAGATTTCTGGCATGGCCTTATATTTACTTGGCTGAGAACGCAGGATACTGCTGTTAACTCAATGCCCGAAAGAGCTGCAGACAGCTCGCTCAATCCTGCCTCCATCACTTCAGTATCCAATCATCATACTATTTCTAGGGTGAATTCAATGTCACTGAGAGATGCTACTCCATTACAAGAAGTCATTATGAAGGATTTAGGAGCCAGGAGAAAAACTGTGCAAGTTGTGGCCCAAGTTCCTAATATACCAACTGGCTTGTGCTATATACAAGATTAAAGTTTTATAACCTGGACTCTAGCCTGTGTCCATTTTCTGTTGTTGGATATTTTGTTGTTCTATTGCTGTGGACACAAGGACCTGCAAACAAGTGGTTTATTCTTCTGTTGAATGTTAACATTTTGTTTACATAATCATTCATTTTCATCACAACAAGACCCTCACCCTTATCCGGTTTCATTACCCTGATGTCTTTATTAGGGGTAACAGTCTTGAATACATCCCTTTCATCCTTATTAAGGCTGGATCCTTTCCTTATAGGGGAAGACAGCAGTTTTCTAATATCATATTCACACAATTTTTCAGTATGTGCAGCCGGTTGTAAAGGTGGGGCTGAAGGTACTTAATTGATTGCAATTATTATCAGGTCTTAAACTCAAACCATTGTCAGGAAACAAAAATTAAAATTGACCTTTCTCACAAATAGTTTCAAGTTTATCAAGATTTCATCTATGTGGGCACTTCTGGCTGGAACATAAGTTATTCCCTTTTCAAATAAATTCGTCCAGACCTTGGAAACACCAAGATCACTAAAACTGTACATTTTAAAGTCCCCACTGGTGTTAGAAATAATGCTGCAACCTATGTGGTCATATGTTACCAAACCCTCCCCCATTCCCTCTCCCCCTGCCCCTGGGGGTGGTAGGTGTTCCACCCATGTTCGTTCCGCTGGGCAAAAGTATCCTGTTGCCCCTCCCTCTGCATCCTCAGTCATTTGGACCTCCTCAGAGGGTGGTAATCTAAAGGGATGTCATGGTTGGAATTCTGTCCATCTTGGTCCAACTGGTTAGGATCAACTAAGCCAGTACCCCCCACCCTCACTACTAAAACCTCCCCCATTGTTGGAATTTTGAAAATAAACATTGGGAGCAGGATAGGCTGTCCCTGCATTGTACTCTTTTTTGTCACTGAGCAGCTTTTTGTTTTTAAGTTGCAGTTTTGCCATATTTTTTGTCAATACCAGCAAAGATAGCCTTATATTGTTTAATGTTGGCACTAAACAGCAAGTCTGCACACAGATGCATGTCTAATTTACTGATGGTCTTAGAGAGGTCAGAGACTAGGGGCTGAACAGCCACTTGTGCATTCCCATAGCAATGGAATCAATGGAGGTTTATGGATAACCAACAATGGTGGATTTAGGGAAGGGGTCAACTCTTTCTTCCAACTTTTCACTTGCTGATTGGCTGACCCTTGAGAATAACTGGCACTTTGAAGAAAGTATGATTGATGGATGGTGTAGCAGTAGGAAAACAACTAAAAACTCTACAAGTACATGTCTTCAATTTTCAAAAGTTGCAGCCAGAGAACAGATATCTGAGGGAATGTTTATGGTATGAAATCGTTCTAAAAGGTCTAATGTGTTGGAAATATCTGACTGAGCTGATCAAGGACTCGTACTTCATCGTGAGTTATTATCTCTGTTTAACAGACATGGGTGCGAGTTACTAGAAGTCATAATAAGGGAAAATAACAGTAAAATGACTGCTCTCTCTGAGACCATCAGTAAATTAGACAGGCTTGCTTCGGTTCAGTGCAATGAAGTAAACAGAACACAATGGTTAACAGCTCACTGATCAAGGCTATAGCAGCATACCAGTTTCACCTACTGGTGTCATTAATGCAGTATTGCATCTTATTTTCCAATTTTTTTTTGTGCTAGTGCATATTCCTTCACCTTATGGGTTTATTATATTGTATGCAAGTGTATGGTCGAAGCTAACAACTTCTGCTCATTTATCTCCAATTTGGCTGGAGATAAGGATGACTTTTCAGACTTTTTGGATGATGGCGAAGTATCACATTTGACTGGGGCTCTTAATTCTACTACAACTATGACAAGTGAATTTAAAAGCCTGACAGAACTCAGTAAAAAGGTAACAGCTAATGTTTGGCGCATAAAGCTCTTGCGTGCCTATGTTGTTGTTGTTCTTTTGGCTTTTCCTGGTGAGGGGTCGACTTAGTGGAACTCCGGTCTGCTAATGATTGGCAGTAGATTTTTACAGTGCTGAGGTGCCAGCCCAATGCCCAACCTTCAACAAAGGCATGCCCACGCATGTCTTTCGAATGCCACTCAACCGTGGGGAAGACATACAGACTCCACACAGAAGGCGCTCCAGCCGAGAATCGAACGGGAGAACCTCTTGCTGTGAGTGACAATGCTACCGCTGCACCACCGTGGCACTCTTACGTGCCTATGTAAATGTAAATGTAGAGAATGCACCACATGGCTTAAGGGTGTGTGTTGAGCCTAGAGAGGGGAAAGACAATGCTAGTTTTATGGAAAAATGGAAATGTATTCAGTGCACTACCTCTAAGCTTTTTCTTGAAGCTTTAATTGTTTTTGAAGAACAACTTGTTCCCCTTAATGAAAAACTTAATTTTAATTTTGAAAGACTACAGGCTTTTGAGCAACATGAAAATTATGATGAATTGTATTCTAAGTTTTTGAAACAAATGACTGAATATTAAAATTAGTTAAAGGTAAGGAAAAAGAAAAAATACCATATGGACTTGATTGACTATCATAAGAATAGTACTTATACTTGGAAAAGTACTAAACATTATAAAAGGATTTCAGGCTAAAATATGAAGTGTAAAAGACCAAAGAGAAAATGTGGTAAATTTATTTTAAAGAAAATAGGTGGTGTTTCTAATCCAGAGTGCAGTGCTACTGACTTTTCATCTAACATGTCTAGTACAAATATTGAGACTGATGGGGGTGAGGTTTTTGATGCTTGTTCTCCTTCCAGTGAAACATCAAGGGGTCCTTTAGGTTTGGAGGCCAAAAACATAGAAAGAGAAATAGACCAGCAATTCAAGTCTCAGATGCTATTACTCTCACACTGACTGAAACTAATTGTGATGAAAAGAATTTGATAGTTAACTTATCCTCTGCTTTTGTTACAGATCATGAAGTGGAATTACTAAATAAAGGTCTGAATTTTAGGTGCCCTATTAGAAGACCAAAGACGCATTCTTTCAAATGCGTCTTGGTCGAACTCAAAAGTCTGAAATGGTAAAATATCGAAGCGGCTTTTAAGCAAATTCTTTCCCTGGGAAAGAATTTGCTTGGCCGCTTTGTTAGTTTGCCGTTTTCTGCACTGTAGTGCGGTCTCGGGGTTGGTATATTTAAGTAGGGGGTGGGGGTGGGTGAATCCCCCCACTTAATGCAATGTTTAAAGTGTTTTTTTTTTTTTTTTTTTTTTTGGAACAGCGATTTTTTTTTCCCTAGGACAGTTCGAAATTTTACGCTTCCGCTTACATAGGGTCGATTAATCATCGTTCACTTTTTTAAGCATTCGGTGATCTAATATAGATCTGAGTTTTATCCCCTCTTGCTATACTTCTGAATATATTACAACTTCAGACATAAACAAATTTGAAATATTATCATAGTTAGAAGGGGAGAGGGGGTTTCAGCCTGCTCAACACCCTACTATTAAAACTTTTGAACAACAGGTGTTATATGATTTACATAGTAAAAGGGATAATATTTTAATAATTTTAGTAATAATTCTGGTAAGATTTATAGGGAGGCATTGCAATGGCTAAATGAGAATGAAAAAATTGTTGCTGTTCAATGGACAAAGTTGGAACCATAGTTATATGGGGGCCTGAAGACTATGATATGGATGTGGTTAGACAGCTTAATGATCAAGTTTCTTACTGAAAATTATCTGGAAACCCCATCAATTAGTTTGAAGGTTTTATTGATGGCTTTTTGGGTGGCAGCAAGGATCAGGATATTATTTCAGACCAACATTTTCACCAGCTTATAGTGGATGATCTGGTACCCCAATATTTTTACATTTTGCCTAAAATAAATAAATCCCCTTTGACACCACCAGGGAGACCAATAGTATCTGATATTGGGTCTTTGACAGAACCCCTGTCTTATTACCTTGAAAGCCAGTTTAAGCCTTTGTTACCCCTGATTAGGGCTATACTAAGAGATACTACAGAATTATTTGGCCTTGATGAATGATTTACAGGTGCTCAATACTGTCTATTTAGGGACTTTTGATGTGCAGTCTCTTTATACTAATATCCCTCAAGAAGGGGGTATCTTAGCAGTGAAATATTGTCTCCATCAGTCAAGTTTATACTGATATACATATCAGTTTTTTGTTTGGGCCTAGTACTGGAACATAATGTCTTTTGTTATCAAGATAATTGGTATTTACAAATCAAGGGAATAGCAATGGGGGCCACAAGTGCCCCCTTATATGCTGATTTATTTACGGGGTATGTTGAGTTGGAGTTGATTTATCATGAAAATAATCCACTTCAGGGCTATTTAATTATATGGAGATATGTTTAGATGATTGTTGTTGTGTATGGGATGGCCCTAAAGAAAGGTAGAATGATTCTGTCAGCTATTTGAATCTGAATTCTTTTGGTATTAAATTTATTGGTAAATTAGATTTATTTACCATAGATTTTCTTGATGTCAATGTCACCAAGTCAGCTGGTAGTATTGTAACAACATTATATAGAAAACTGTTTACTAAAAATGATTTGCTGAGAGCTGATAGTTGCCACCCTAAACATACCATCACTTAACATAACTAAGGGACAGTTCCTGTGGCTTAGACAAATCTGTAGTTCTACTGACACATTTGCTGAAGAAGCCAAAAAGATGAAATATAAGGTTTTTGCAAGAGGTTATGAATCTAATACCATTTTACATGTTTAGCAGAGTTCAATACAGATGCCTAGGGAGGAATTACTTGAATACAGACTAAAACAGGACAAAGGGTTGAATTGTCAGGAATTTCCAGGATTGATTACTACCTATAGTACCAATACTTTTATGATAGGCCAAGTTATCAATGAACATTGGCATATTCTTAAAAATGATCCATTTTTTGGTGCTATGGTGGATGATTATTGAAATTTTGGCTACAGAAGGGGGGAAAGTATTGTGGCCACCTTTCAGGCTTTAAAAAGGGCAGACTTGATGTCAGGAACAAAATGGGCATTAGGAAATTATGTGGTTCCACCTTTTGTGGTAAGTGTGCGTATTGTAAAGTAGTCTCTAAAACTAAATCATTTACTTCTGTCCACCCTTCTGAGGTATATGATATTAGATATCTTATTACATGTGATGTTGATTGGATTGTTTACATGGCAATTTGCCAGTGTGGTGCTTTTTATGTGGGGAAAACATCTCATCCCTTTAAACATAGGATTGCTACACATCTTAGACATATTAACTGCAAACAAAATAGGAGTGCACTATAGAAGTGCAAAAAACTCCAGCTTTACTACGTAGCATATTGCCTACTCCGAGGTGATCTCTGCCTAACATATAGAGCTATGTCAAGCCCAGAGCTGTTGGACATGCTGCACCTAAAGAAATCCCAATCCTTCCGAGCTACACACTTTATTGTCACCACAATAAACAGGACACACTGGAGGGATAGATTCCTGTCCCAGGGACTTCCTATACTCTGGAACAAGCTACCCATTTATGTCAAGCAAAGTTCCTCATTAACACTCTTCAAGAAAAACCTTGATGAGGGGATGGGAAATAGGAAAGACACCCCGGGGATCACTTCTGTGTCTCTGCTCAACAGTGGCACAGGAAAATAACTTTCTTGGGTGGCGTAAGCCATGGAACCTTGTTAGCTAGGCTTATGCAGGCCCTTGGGCTGATAGCCAAGTACCTACCTATGAACCTATGAACCAATATAACCATATTATTGAATAATCAGCTGCCCACTTTATTTTTGTTGGTTTGGATATTGCAACAGCGAATAATTTATCCAAACTCACTAAACATAAATTATTGGATTACAAAGAAAGGCTATGGATAATAAATTTGGGGGCTACTTATAAACCAGGCCTTAATGAATGTTGGTAGAAAATGATGATTTTTGATAATTTATGGCACTGAAATGCATGTTTTGTGTATATTCTTGGGATCAAAGGATCATAGGGTCATAGGAGATTACTAGGATAATGGCTCAGGGGCCCTTACAAGCCTAGCCAAGAGTTTATCACAAAATAAGAAACCCCAATCAGCACCTGTCACTCCTGTCAGTGAAGGATACAGGTGAAACCCGGGGACAAATTTGTGGTTACCCATCCACTCATCAAGGTTATGCTTGAAGAGGGTCAACGTCAGGTTTTGTTTGATGTGTATGGGGAGTTCATTCCAGAGAAAGGGCAGCCTCTTGGAGACAAACCGGCCTCTCCAGCAGGTTTTGTTAATGTCAAATGTTAGATTTAAGCCTTTTGACTCGGTACTATTCAAGGAGTTGGACTTATGGATATGGAACATCTCTAGTAGAGCAGGGTCTGAGACTGCCTTGAAGGCGAGACACAGATCACCTCTGAGCAATCTGTACAATACAGAGATTCACATACTTATGCACTTATTTTAATGTGCATATTTATGTATTAAATTTTTCTGCATGTTGTAGTTATTAACTGATGGTCATTTTTTTTATGAATATTTTTTATTATATTGGGGCTTTTTTACATATTGTTAATGTTGAGTTTCTATGTTATGCATTGATGTATATGTAGTAGGGTGTGGTTATGGTCATTTTAAACCATTATTTAAGACCTTTTTGGAAAATAAGATGCAATACTGCACTGTTGATGCCAGAGGGCAAAACCTGTATGCTGCTATAGCCTTCAGCTGTGAGCTGTTAGGTGTTGTTTACTTCACTGCACTGAACTGAAGCAAACAATTTAAGTAAAAAAGCATTTTTCTGCATTTTTTGTGATGGATTATTTTTTTCATAGCATTCTGGTTCCACAGAGAGTTGCTTGCAGTGCCATTCTGGATTTTGTGGTTCTTTACAGTTTGTTTGGAATGTAGCACCCTATTCTGGGCCTCTGCACCTGTTTTTGATGGTGTTTTATACATCTATATCTATATCTATATCTATATCTATATCTATATATCTATATATATCTATATATCTGTCTACCTCTCTCTCTCTATATATATATATATATATATATATATTTACATGCATGTATATATACATATGTATATAGGTTTACTATGAGAATATCAAAGTACAGAACAAAATCCATTCACATCTTCGATTCAGATGTGCGACATGCAGCATATTTTAATTAGGACAGAATGTCAAATTGCATATAGGGAAACATTTGACTTCACACTTTCACCATTCTGTGTTGCACATCACTACTGCATATCACACCCCCTGCAAATAATATATTCCAAATCTGAAATTGCACTACAGTGGGGGAAAAGGATAATTTCCTGGTCCCCACTGTACTGCAACCTGTAGTCATAACTCAGATGACATATGTGTGATTGCACAGTGCCATTCACTACACATTCACACTCGCAATAGTGCAGGTCAGCGAAAATGGGAATCAACCAACTGTGGTTCGACATTCCTGTTTTCGTTGAACCTGCACTCATAGATATATATGTGAATATATATCTATATATGTATATATGCATATCTATATATCTATCTATATAAAGTCAGTATACTCACCAAACTGTAGATGTAAACATTGATATTTAATAATTGTGATAAAACCAACAACAGTGCGAAACTCTATAAAAGACGTGACTAAAACCAAAGAGAGATAAACACTTTCAGGTTCTGCAAACCCTTCTTCAGATCTAACATAAACATAACCCAAATGTCTTTTAGAAGGATCGCAAGCCAATGACCACTCTTACACTTAATTAAAAGTTAACTCCCAGTTTCATTGCTAAAAATGCATCACTATGCCAACTAAAATGTCAGCCAATCAAAGACTCCTCACTCATCCACACATGCTTTTATGTAGGTAAAACAGATAGATAATTAAAAGAGTGCATTTCAAAACATATGCGTGACATACGTTTGAAAGATGAGAAGAGTCCATTGGCCAAACATATCATGATTAATTTGGGACATCATTTTCACTTTATGGTTCTAAGAATGATAAATGGAAGATTTCGAAAAGGTGATATAACTTGAAGGATGGAACGAGCAGAGATGGAATTGATAGCCAAGATGCAAGCCTTTAAATGGATTTAATGCTAATATGCCACTGAAGCCCGCCCTGAAGGGGCGACTACTTTGTAAATGATTTCCTAAGTTGATTCACTTCCAAGTATCTTTGGAGGTGTGTCTGAGTATGGAGTATTTGATTGGCTGACATTTTATTTAGCATAGTGATACGTTATTGGCTTGTGATGCTTTTAAAAGAAGTTTGTGTTAGATCTGAAGAAGGGTTTGTAGAACTTGAAAGCGCTTATCTCCCTTTGGTTTTATTCACTTCTTTTATAGAGTTTCGCATTGTCATTGGTTTTATCACAATTATTAAATATTAATATCTGCATCTACAGTCTGGTGAGTACACAGAGTTTTCCTTGTTTGTTACTGCTCTTATCTCATACTGCGTTCTTTCACTGCCAAGTGTGCCTTATCTTGTTGGATTTATATATATATATATATATATATATATATATATATATATATATATATATATATGTATACACACACACACACATATACACACATCTCACACACACACTCACACCCCTCTCTCTCTCTCTCTCTGTATATATATATATATATATATATATTTATGTATATGTGTATATATATATATATATATATATATATATATATATATATATATATATATATATATAGATATAGACATACATTCATATACATATACTATAATTCCCTTCACATAGTGTTATGGTTGTGATACTCACTGTAATGTTTGCCAATATTTTTTTTTTCAATTTTTTGGACTCTAGAGGGTTCACACACATACTACATTTGTGAATGAGTTTTTACTTTTATTTTTTCATTGAGAGAAACATGAATAGTATCACCTGAATTAGTGCAAAAAAAAAAAAAAAAAAGAAGCTTTTTGTAAGAAACTACACATTTTAGGGTAGTATCATCTTGGAGTAGTACCATCAAGTGTACACAATGATCCTGATAGAACTGAAATATGGTTGAAAAATTCTGCAACTAATGGATTTCTAACAGTAAAACATTATAGAGCCTGGCCCTCTGTATAAGTTCAGATCTGCACATTTTATTGATAATGCACATGCCAGCCTGAGTCGTTTCTAATCTGGCTAAGGCATTTAGTACTGTTGTACCCACTTCCTTCTAGCAGCTTATAGATATTGTTATTCACCAACTAATCTTTTTTGCTACACTTTTTTCCTCATAACTATAGTCCTACAGACCAACCACCACAGGCAATCTTCCCAGTTGAGCTGGGGTAGTTCCTTAAACCCCATCTATTATTCTGCATGTGCCCAGGTAACACATAAGAGGTGTGAATACATTGAGTGATGTGCAGAAATCAGTCACCTTCATGGCTGATGTGACCTTCAAGAATCCTTGCCATCCTTATAAGCATACACTTCTGTCCAATCTCTAGTCACACACACACACACACACACACACACACACACACACACACACACACACACACACACACACACACACACACACCTGTTCTTCACAAGTGATTGACAGTTCACAAACGCTCATCATTTTTCTCTTCATGTGATGTTAAGTAGGATCACACTAGCCTGGTTTACTGTAACCAGGTAAATAAATGGGGTTCTTCTCATGCTGCTCGAAGAATGTGCCAATGGGAATACCTCTGGAATCAACCCTGGATCTGGTAGTTTTCACATTATACAAGAGGGAACTGTGCCACCACTGAAGAGGTTCTGTTTCCGTTCCATAACTTTGAAAACTATCAGTATTTTGTTTCTCACAATGCATCCTAGGCATACTACTATATCGTTTAACCTCTATTCACAAGAAATGTAGACAAAGACACAACTGATGGGGGTGGAGACAAACTTTAAATATTCAGCTTATAAGCTTAGAATGCTGATACAATAACAGGTTTTGCTTTAGCATGCATTTCCCAAAGAGTATGATGTCTGAAATTCAGATTTGTGCCATTATTTAGAGATTTCAAACCTCAATGATTTCCCAGGAAACCACATGTTTTATAAGGACCAGCCAATGATATGAGGGAAAAATCAATACATTCTGAGATAATCTGGATGGTTGAGAGGTATGTATACTAAACACTCTATAGGAGCTTTCTAAACCTTGAGTTTTGGCCAAAAGCTGTGCCCTCCTGTTGAATCACAGATCATTCATACTAAAGCAGGTCAGTCCCAGACATCTTCCATTCAAGAGGCATGAGCCACAGGGGATTCTCACAATAAAAACAGATAATCCAGAGGTAATTTCTGAGAGTGACTACTGACCAAAACCTTGTCTTTAAAAATCAGCTACATTTAAACATTACAAAGGTACATAGCTGACTAATGTGCTTTTATCACACAAAGAACTATATTGCTAATGATTCTATGTAAGACACTGTATTTTCTATTTGATGCTAAGGATGACGTGGTAATTCTTTATCTGCAGAACTAATGCAAGGTCTTATCAACAAGCTGTCCACAATTTACATCCCAAATTTACAGCAGAGATTGCTGCTAAACAGCATACACAAGCCTAAGACTAGGATTGATGACCTTAACTATTAAAATACCCTTAATTAATACTAGCCTTCAGACTAAAAATTATCATCTAATGATTGTGCCCTATTGGTACACCTGCTCCTAAGAGCATAGGATATCTGATAAATATGTTGCCTCCTCCACAGACAGAAAAAGAAAAAAAGAGAGAGCAAGAGGTCCTGCACAAGGTATGTTCTTGTCCAAAATAATTAATATAATGTAAAGTAATATTTAAAGTAAACTATAACAGATTTTAATATGCAGCATACCAGGGCCAACAGCTTATTTTATATTTTTGAACAGTGAATTCAAAAGTCCATTTGCATGAAACCCCCTGGGGCACACATGAGTATCCATATTGTCATTTAAAACTATTTCCTTTCATCCCTTAATATGTTTAAACAATGCATTACTTATTTATTTTAATTTTTTATTTTACATTTGTTTACCAGGAGTGCCCACTGGGCTGGATTGAGCCCATTTTCAGTGGAGGCCTGGGGAGAAATGCTCCGAATAGACATTTATTAACAAACAGTATACATATATATATATATATATATATATATATATATATATATATTTTTTTTTTTTTTACAACAACTTCAGACATACAGTTAGGTTACAGATTGAAGTTACAAAACAAAATATGGCTAAAGCAAGTTAAAAATGCAAGGCATTGTGTATTTTCGAAGTCATAGCAGTCATGACAGAATATGAATAGTTGCATTTTAAATAACATAACAGTCTAACAGTCATAACAGTGGATAAACAGTTATATAGAGTATGGATACAATTTAGCTAATGGAGCAGTTGGAAGAGGTCAGGTAATGTGGGGTGTGGAGCAGGAGGATTGCCAATGGTTAACTAGATGTGAATGAAGGCCATCTTTGAAGGACCTGGCATTACTGGTGGCTCTGAGTGATGTAGGGGGGGGGGTTCCAGAGTTTGGCAATACAGAAAGAGTAGAATGCATGTCCAACAGGGAGCGCAGGTTTTTGGATGAGTAGCAAGGTTTCATTTTGTGACCAAGTGGTCTGTTTGGGTGGTATTAAGTTAAAGTGGAGGTAAGGGCTGGACACTCAAGGGGTTTATAGACAATTTTGTGGGCTATTGGGAGTTGCTGGCGATTGAGGTATTGAGGTAGCTCAAACCATTTGAGTGTGTGCAGTGAGGAAAAGTGATGGGAGGAGTAGGTGGCATTAGCTGCAAACCTCACTATTTTGTTATAACAGGTTTCCATTTTATTTTTTAGGGCTGTGCGAATGTTAGTGAGGAGGGGGGTGTCATATAGTAAGGAGGATAGTAGAAAAATAGTGGCCAAGGTTTTTTTGGTAGTGGGGTTGAGGAAGTGTTTATGCCTATAGAGGGTTCTTAGCTTCTGATAGGTCTTTTTTATGTTATTGCGGATGTGCTGGTCAAAGGTTAAGCTTTCATCTATGGTGACACCTAACAGTTTTGCGTGTGTGACAATTTCTAGGGTGGTTTTGTTCAATGTGTAGATTTTGATGTCTGGTTTATTTATAGTGGTGTTTTTTTTAGGGGAGAAGAGAAGTAGTTTGGTTTTGTTTGGATTGAGTGCGAGATGATTGTTAGTCATCCAGCTTTCAATAGAAGAGAATGCTTGCTGTGTGTATGAGAGAAGTTCAGGTATGGTTTTGGAGGTGGAAATTATAGTTGAGTCATCTTCATATTGAATAACTGAGTTGTTGGGACACAAGAATCAAAGTCATTTATGAAAATACTGAAAAGTAGAGGGCCTAACATGGATCCTTGAGGAACTCCTGTGGGGGTGTTAAGGAATGATGAGGTAGATTTGAGTCACCTAGTGGATTGTTTTCTATTGGATAGGCAGTTGGAAAACAAGAGCAGAGTTGGTGGGGACAGGTTCAGAGCTGAAAGCTTCGAGAGAAGTAGGGAGTGGGAAATGGTGTTGAATGCCTTGGACAGATCCAGGACGACAGAGGAGATGAATTTCCCTTCATTGCGTGCTTGGTTAACAGTATTTGTGAAGGATAGGAGAGCAGTGGTAGTACTATGAGTGGGGCAGAAACCATGTTGACAGGAAGACAGAAGATTATTGCTTAAGAGGTATTGCTGGACCTGAGAGAGTATGCATTTTTCTAAGATTTTAGAAATGGGGGCAATATAGCTATGGGACGGAAGTTAGAGGTATCAGTATTATTACCGCCTTTATGTAGGGGATGAATGTAGGCTTTCTTCCAGATGGTGGGCATATAAGATTCCTGAATTAACCTGCTTAGGAGAATACGATGGGATAGGAGATGGCTGGAGATGACACTTTCAGGTATTCTGGGGGTAGGTTCTCAGGGGCATTGCTTCCTGGTTTCAATTTAAGCAGGATTTTGTTTATAGTAGACCTTGGGATTGCAAAGAGAGAAAATATGGTAGTGGATGGATTTACTGGGTGGTTGTAGTTGGTGGAGTGGTTAGTTTGAGAAGGTGGGGGTGGGAATGTGGCAGTTAGTTTAGCTATAGTTTCAACAATGTATGAGTTAAAGATTGTGGCAATTTCTAGGGGTGTTTTTTTCAGGGTGTGGACAGGGATTACTTTTTGACCAAGGGTTTAATAGTGCAGATATTGAGGCCCAGAATTGCTTTGGGTTTGGTTTGAAATTATGCTGCAATTTAACATAATGATTTTTTTTTGTCATTGATGACTATACCTTTAACTTTGTTGCGATGGTGTCTGTACTGTTGTAGGTCAGAGAGATTGGTAGTTGTATGCCATTTTTTCCAGGCTTTGTCTCTTATGACCATGGCCTGCTTGGTACTTTTTGAGAGCCAGATACAAGTTTTTGTTTTTACTCTTTTGCAGCACAGAGGAGCACAGAAGTTTAGGACTTTTAGGAAGGTTGAAGTAAAAAATGCAACTGCTTCATCTAGAGGAAGGGTTATTAGTATGTTCCAGTTGATAGGTTTTATATGGTCAATAAAAATGTCTTGGTTGAAATTAGTAAGGGTTCGCCATAATATATAATGATGTTGGTTGGGTAGTTGGGATGTCTCGCGTATGGCATAGGCTGGGTTGTGGTCACTGATATTGCAGGGAAGGGTACCTGTTTTGGAGAACTTGTTAGAAACAAGGATTCAGTCTATGATTGAGCCACTGCTATTGTTTTAGCTGGCCTAGTTATATTTGTGATTACTTGGGTAAAGTTGTAGAGGTTGATATTGGGGGGTAAGGAGCTATCTACCTGAGTGGGCCAATTTATATTCACATCAACAAATATGATTGTTTTGTTGTTAATTTTTGAGGAAATCCAAGCTAAGATTTCCTCTAGAAGTGGGGTATTATTTCCTAGGGGTAGGTATAATGTTGTAATACATATGCTTTTGTTGTTATTTAAGTTTAGGAGAGTGATTAGTATGTCATCATTTGAGAATTAGGTTATTGGAAATGAATAGGGGGTAATGGGGAGGCTATGTAGAAAGAATATGGCAATGGCTCCTCCTTTTTTGCAGGGTCTGTCTGCTCTAAGGCAGGTGTAACCGGGTGGGAGGAATTTGGGGTCTTTGACAAATGGTTTTAGCCAGGTTTTGGTAGTGGCAATTATGTCTGGTTTAGTTTGGGATATCCAAGCATGGAACTCAGGAATTGTATTCCTAATTCTTTGGCGGTTAATAGTGGTGAATTGTAGTGATCTATGGGAATTATTGTTGTTGAGGGTAGTAGGATTGGGTCCAGGGTTTGGGTGAATATCTCCACATAGGGAAAGAAAGTGCTTAGTGATAGGGGGCATTAGCCAAGGTAATTTATGTGTCACATAAGATTGATGTTTGTATGCTAATGTGAATGGAGTTAAGTGGTTATAAGTAAAGTGTTTAGGTTTAAAGCGAAAGATAGGGTTAGGTTGAATAAGGCTTGGAGATGTGCAAGAATAAGAGGTTAGTGTTAGAGAGTGTATGTTGGTGACTGGTGTAGTCTTGGGAGATTGATAAGGTGAGTTTAGGGATGTTAAGTTTGTCAGTATTATTAATGTTAGAGAGGGTGTTAAGTGGTATGGAGAGCAGTGGGGAAAGACATAGTATTTGCACGGGCAAGAGACTGAGATGGGTGTGTTGTGGGTAAGTATGTTAGAGTGTGAGGTGAGGGATATGTAAATGCAGGGCATGTGGAGTGGGTTAGTAGTTAGGAGGATGGGGGTTTAGGGGAAAGGAAATGAGGACAAAGTTAGGTAATAGAGGTGGGGTGTATGGAAGTATAAATGTAATTGATGTGGGGGTAGGGTATGGGGAGCAGAGTGAGCCCGAGCGAAGAGAAGGGCAAATGGACCAGGAAGAAACCTGTGTGAAGCACTGAGGAAAAAACAATCAAGTAAGTTTGGTGGCTAGTAAATTAGTTTGTACACTACTATCTTAAGTTGAAAGATTCTTTGGAGATACTTTTGGTTCAAAAAATAAAAAAACTAAAAATACCCAAATGGAGGGAAGTCTACACAGAAGTACCTGAGGAGTTTGGAAAAGAAAAATACTGGGGTGGGAGGCCTTAGCAGTAGTCATACTGGACAGGCAGGAGAGAGCCTGTTTTGTTTCTTTTGTTCCTGTATTACTTAATTTGTAACAAAAAACCCTTTTCAGCTTATTTATGGAAGGCAAGATGCAGTAGATACATACTTTGTTTCTGCCTTTTCAGTAGATAGGACAGCCGTGATTCTCACTTTGAGTGGCACTATAGGGGTGGAAAATAGACCACTTGGAGAATAGGCTTTAGGTGGGCAGGCGAGATCTGAAAGTGGCTGAAAAGATATGGAAATGAAAAGATGTGGAAGTGAGTAAGATGAGGGCTAGTATTGTAGAAAACAAAAGTATCTAGGTACAGGTTTACAGGTAACAGCATTATAACTACATTTAACTGAAAACGTAACACAGTTTCACAACAATGCAACTGCATTTAACTGTAAATGTGACACAAACAGTTTAGAATAACTGGAACCAGCAGCTTTCTTCAGAAAAAAAAGTAACTGAAAATGCGACACAGTTTTGTATTACTGGAACCAACAGTTTTCTTCAGTAAAAAATATCAGCAGCACACATGGTTTTAACACAGAACTAATGAAGCTACAGCGTGTTCTGGCATTTTAAGCACTGCTTTAGTGCGCTATAGCTGCATAGCTCACTATAACATGGTTTTAACATAGAACTAATGAAGCTACAGCATGTTCTGGCCTTTTTAAACCCTGCTTTAGTGCACTACAGATGCATACCTCACTATAACAGCACAAGCACTACCATTCAATTATGGCATGTTGCAGTCCTTCTCTTTAATGTCATACAAATGTTAATAGAGCCTGACTCAATGCTTTTTCTGTTATTACTACATAAAAACTGGCACTTTCTGTGCACTGGGCTATATATACCACCCTACTACAAGAACAATGATGTTTATTTTAAGAATATTTTAAAATAATTTTGATTACTAAAAATAAAGAAGGTAAACAATTTGAATTCATATTTACAGGAAACCCACCTACTCAAATTCATTACGTCATTTTATTAGTTGCCACCTTATATATCAAAAAGACATTGGTGAAGGGTCAGATGGTCAGGTTGGCCAGGATGGTTTCCCAAAATAATGTACCTAAGGATGAATGTAACAAGTTGAGCTGAATGTTGCAAAAAGGGGTTACTCTATTTTATTTAAAGATTCCATTGCAAATGAAGTGAAGTTAAAAAGGCAAAATAAAATTTATTACCCATTGATTAGTCAGAAGGGTTTGGATTCCTTGAGTAAACAACAACAGATAAACAATAACAAATATGGGAAAGCCATAATTTTGACCTATAATAAAGATTTTGTTATAATTTGTCTGTGGCATACTGGGAACACAATTTTGTGTTCAATTCTAAATAATTATTGTATTTAGAATTGAACACAAAATTGTGTTCCCAGTATGCCATAAGCAAATTATCAAAAATCGGGACATACACTGTACCTATTGCTAATCTTTTCTGCTGTCAAATATCTGACCCTCAAAATACATACATTTTGATTTTTTTTAGATGATATTGAGATGATATTGTTTTATTTTGGGAAGCTGGAGTAGATAAACTCAATGGGTATAATTTAATAAAGCCTACTCAGACTTATTTTCCATGTAGACATAGTGGCACACTGCTTACATGAAAGCAAGCAGGTGCGTGATCCAGTAAACGGAGCTGGGGGGCATGCACAAGTGTGTGAACATGGAAGTGTCCATGGCATGCAAATCACCTCATAAGCAGGTTAAATACATGCAAATGAGGGTGGTGGAGTGATCCAGCAAGAAGACAGGTAGTTCTGCAGACTCCATGTTGGTGTTCCTAATGTACACAAAAATATTCCATGTACAGGATGTAAAAATAACACCAGGGGTTGTAAAAGTGTACTTAGAATGTCAGAAATAGCATAGTGGACACAGATGTGTGCAAAATTGTCCACTATGTGTCCAAAACCATATGGAAAATAACGTAAAATAATTTTATATTTTTAATATCCTGAGTATGTTTGTGTGGCACGCCACAGTGCGCAAACAAGATTTTATGGAAAAAAATATAAAAAGAGTGTAAAAATCAGAATTTGTAACTTTGTAACAGTAATGCATTATAGGACCTTGTGTGGAGTATGTACAATGTTACACAACTGTCTTTGCCTGAAACCATGTAGTTTCCAGATTCTGTGCATGGATCTGCATGCAAATTAGCTGGGGTTACTGAAGAGCACAGATGGATATCCGTGTCAGCAAATCCCATCCAGGTAGGCACAGATCAATTTTGATGTCCACAGAAGAGGTAGCTGACATCAAATGGGAGGTGTCCGATTGCTTGTAAGCTCATTGGAGCTCAGCGGAGTTTGTTTACATGATGTGCTGCTGAGCTGAGTGGGGGGGGGTGTGTACACTGGCTGCTAAGCTATGTTTAACTCTGAGGTGCATGTTTCATCGTGCATTTGTGTGGTGCACTACTGTGCTGAGCATAACCTTTCATTAGGGTGTGTCTATGGACTGCTAAGCTTTGTTTATCTTTGTGGTGCAGATTTGTGTGGTGCACCACAGTGCTCAGCAAGGAAGGCTGTCAAAAAAAAAATTCTCCTTTACCTCGAATGATACTGTTATTTTATACACTCTAGGATGCCATTGTAAGTTGACAAACATAATCAAAGTCATGTACAATGTATTTTTACTCTGCAATTGTTTTGATTTTTGCATAAAACAATACAAATCTTATTTTGAAAAAAAAAACTTGGCTGACAAAGCCAGTGACGTATTAATTACTGATGAGCCCTGTTTCACTTAAACTATAAACATTAAAAACCCTTACTGATGTACCTGGCAGGTGCAATGCATCTTAGTTAGCCAATCACACAGGCTACACCTACAGCAGAGGACTATAAAGTATGCATACACCATACAATCTGATTTTCCCCATACTCTGCACCACTGGAGTACAAACTTAAGAATTTTAATCTAGAGAATGCTATGGGCTGCTCCAGGTCTGCTACATATCTATGTGCCAAATGCTGAGGTCAATGCAGCTGCTACTGATGCTGACCATAGGCCTAGACTGAGAATGAGAAGAGTGTTCAGACCCAGGGTAACCTTCCAGGAGCTATATGAGCTGGAGATTGTAGAGTGCTACAGGGTGGAAAGGGATATGCTACAAGAACTCACTGAACTCTGCCAGCCTCACCTCAGACCCAGAGACAACAGAGGGGCACCCATCCCAGTGGGAAAAAAGGTATGTGTAGCCCTTAGGATACTAGCTACAGGTACTTCCCAAAGACCAACTGGAGACATGATGGGGGTCTCACAAGCATCTGCTTTCAGGGTACCTCACCAATTCCTGTATGCCATGCTACCACATGCCAGTGAGCACATTTATTTTCCATACACCCCTGAGGAGAGGGCCAGCAGTATGAGACTCTTCTACTGTGTAACACACTACCTTGAGGTACTTGGTTTCATAGATTGCACTCATGTACATATCAAGGTACCACACAGAGAGGAGGGTAGAATCTATGTCAACCGCAAGGGGTACCACTCCATCAACTGCCAGGTCATGTGCAATGCCCAGGGCATTATCCTGAATGGGTGTGCTGGCAGCGCTGGCAGTTATCACTACTCCCATATCTGGCACACATCACAGTTGTAACAGATGTTTGCTAGGGGGGACATCCCACATGGCTATTTACTGGGGGATGCTGGCTACACACTGGAATCGTGGATGATGACACCCATCCGAAATACATACATACTCACCAAAACTCCATAATGAGGCACATGCATAAACCAGGAACATCATAGAGCATGTGTTTGGGCTGTTCAAGTCACGGTTCCGGTGCCTTGATATTTCTGGTGCAGACTTGCAGTACTGTCTAGCCACATGTGCACAGATGTTCACTGTAAGTGCCATGCTACACAATATGATCCTGTGGAAACAGCTGTGGCAGGATCATCACAGGGAAGGGATACACTGCCCCTCACCAGTGCCTAGGTCCCCACAGTTACACCCACAGGGGGACTCGGAGGAGGAACCCCCTGAGGCTAGACCTTTAGGCAGACATAAGCATGCCCAATATGCACTGGCCTTGACCAAGAGACAATGCATAACACGTGCATTGACAACATAGGGCCCTAGGGACTGACACCTTACTCTGTCTCACATACATATTAGTAAAAATGATGCCAGTCAGGTTTTAAATATTTGCTCTTACAAACGTAGAATATTGTTGGAATAACAGGTCTTGCATTAGCTTGAATCTCCTGATGTGTATGGAGCCTGAAACTCAATTGTATGTCATTATTTATTGATTTCAATCTTCGCTGATTTGTCATTAATTTGCCAGAAAACTACAATGTTATGTAAAATGGACCAGACATAGTGGGAAAAATGCTGGACAGTCTGTGAAGCTCTGTACAGTTGTGAGGTATGAGTTACATAAGGTCAGAAAACAGGTGGGGAATGCCTTGGACAGTATCAGGGAAGTGCCGTACTGTGGTAACAGGTGCAGCAGCCAATGGCCTGCAGCACACATATTCCCAGATTGGAGTACAGGTAGCTCTGGCCTGGAGTCACAGTTAGCTAACTTGAGCCCAAGTCTGTTGCCTGTACCACCCAAAGACCTGCTATGTGAAAATATGTCTATACATACATACATACAGCTACATATACATATCTGTCTCTCCCTATCCCCCTCACACTTGATGAGTGTATATATCAGTACATGGCACATATCTATATGATAACAAGATGTATATATAGCTATATAAAGTACAATGATACAGAGACTCCACATATATCTACATAACACAGTTACACAACGTGCACACACAACAACATTTCAGGAGACATCCCTGTTATACACATTTATATAGATATGACTGGGAATGTACGAATGTTCCCACATATCCCAGAATGCTGTGGTTAATGGCACTTACACATCACAACAGCTGTCTGATGGAACCAGACCAAGGCCACAGCAATACATAAACCACTCACCCACAGACCCCTGTTCCTGCAGACTGTCACCCTGTAGACAGACAAAGGTACACAGGTGGTGTAAAGTGCAATGGCTGCAATGCATGTCTTGGACAGGCCATATTTTCTCTGGCGACTTGTCTGCCTATCAAACTGCAAACAGCCACATATGGTCAGACTGGTAAGTGTACACACATAGCATGGATATTACCATGTATCCCACCCTAGGACACTAGATACAATAACAGTACCAAGCAGTATCACTCTGCAGGTCATACATGCTATCTAATGCAAGGCCTCTTTGCATACTCTACAGTTACTGTGCTTGAATCAACATATACAACAAACATAACCTGTGGTGCATGCAATAAGTACTGTGAGCTATAGTGTGTAATCCTAGATAGGTAGGGGTTCTAATCTCACATCACCTGACTCTGTGTGTGTGTATCAATATATCCCCTCACAGCACTATGGACATGCCCATATGGGCTATCTCTGTGCAATGGTATGCATTTTATGACTCTGTGACTGGCTGCTGGCCTCTATTTTCTCTCATCTACAAGGCTTGCTGATGTCATCCACCTTATAAGTACTGGCTGACAATCTAATAATAGATAAACTCTGTGATGCATGTAATAAATACTGCAAACTGTAGTGTATAACAGTAGGTCAGTAGGGGCTCTAATCTTACATCATCCAACTTGTGTGTGTATTTACATATATCCCCTCTGGCACTACAGACATGTTCATCTCTGTGCAATGGTTATGCAGTTTGAGGCCCTGTGATTAGCTGCTGGCCTCAACATTCGCCTCCTTTACAAGGCCTGCTGATGTCATCCACCTTAAGTGACACTTTGATATCTGATAAACTCCCTGGCTCATGTGATAAGTACTGCTAGCTATAGTGTGATTTACTAGATAGGTAGGGATTGTAATCTCACAGCATTTGACATGTGTGTGTGTGTGTGTGTGTGTGTGTGTGTGTGTGTGTGTGTGTGTGTGTGTGTGTGTGTGTAAATATATCCCCTTGCAGCACTAGAGACATGCCCATCTGGCCTATCTCTGTGCAACGGTTATGCATTTTATGGCACTGTGACTAGCTGCTGGCCTTAAATTGCCCTCATCTACATAAGCTTAATTGATGTCCACCACCATCTAGGTTTGTATATGCAGACTACCCTGGTGACATGTATCAAGACTAGAAGACCTTGTCACAGGGTATGAAAGCATGATGACGCTGACTGCCCCCATTGTCCCTGACACACTGTTCTACACATATGCACCTAGGGAGCCATGCAAGTATACTGGCATCCCCTGCTGATATCATATATTTGCTGTGCTGCCTTGCCATCCTGTGCTGCTGTATTGCTGCCATGTGTCCATAGTTTAACTGCTCAGACTCCTGGAACAAAAACATACACAGGTCCGTGACACACCTGTCATTCTGTAACACTACCACCAGAGTATGATCAAGCAACAAAGATACACAAAGTCTGATGTGTAGTCATGACACATGCCAGCATACAGTACCTGCCGTGTCCCACAACAACTGCCATGGCATCACAGTACTGCACTACACAAAAACATAATATAGTCACCCTGTGCAGTAGACACATATTTGCAGGTCCCTGCATTTATGGCATGGGTGGCAGGGATGTGTCATAGGTATCAACACATGCACAGTATGTTGTGTGGGGGTGCCGGAGGCCTAGGCTGCACCAAACAGTTGACAGCATGTGTGTGAGTCAGGAAGGGGTGCTGGTTAGTTGGGCCATGGAGAGGTGCCATGTATGTCTGTTGGTGACCTGCATGTGATGTGGTGTTGGAGTGTGTGCATGTACACAGTCAAGCCCAGTGGTAGCCCTACACATGTGTATGGTGAACAGCTGTGGACCATACATGGTAGAGTGAACAGTTCACCATCTCTGGCCATGATCAAGGGAACTGGCTTCACCAAGAGTAACACTGGCACCACCAAGCCCAAGGTAAGATGCGGTGCTAGTACACGATGCTGACTGCTGTCTGCTGGACCTGTGTCCCCCACAGGAACACCCAGGACCAAGTGCCCATGGACTGCCATATCATGGTGTGGACGGAACACTTCCCTCTGTAGCACTGGAGGTACTCCCACAACGGCAGCGTGAGTGTGTATGGCCACATGGACTCTTAGAAAATGGTGTTGCTGGCCTACACTCACGTGTCCAACGCACAACTCCAACCAGATGTTCCAGCACAGACAATATGCAGTCAAAGACAGACACTGTCTCAGCCCACTGTTTGTCCAATACATCAGTGATCTAATCCAGGGTGTCACCAATGCAGTGGAGGCAGTCACGGATGTCAGACTGTGCTGCATCCATAACTCTAAGCATCCATCTGGTGTTACATTCAGAATGTGCCTATGCCTCCATGATTGCCTGAAACATGTGGCAAGTGACCCATGATGTGACACCTGCGACAAGTGGTGGATGAGCAGCAGTCCTTCTTTGAGCACTCCTGTCAATCTGCCTGTGTGGTTCCTCACCAGCTCTCTGGCAATGGCCAGTGTCTACACTCACTGACACCATAGTTGTCACACTGTCCTGTACAATGTCATCACCCTCTGACTGTCCAATATCTGTGGCCTCTGAGGACTGGGTATGTGTGGGCATACTAACTGTGTGTAGGGACAATGGGAGCAGAAGAGGAATGTCAACCTCAGAGACAGCTTCAGCCCCTGACAACTCCCCCGTGCCTCACTATGGACACCCTCATCGAGTCCGATGAGACACTGACATCAGGTTTTGAGGGGGACAGACACCATACTCCCCCTTCTCCTGTGTGAAGCAAGCTAAAAGCAATACATGACTACCTGCACTGTGTATGGTAATCCACACAGATGCATACAGATGAGCATCCACAACTTCACTACACATGCCACATGTTCTCACCTCTGCTCCCACGAACAACAGACAAACTCACAACAACATACACAGACAAGTCAGGCCCTTTATAACTTGCACTTCAGCTACATCCAGTTAATGTTGCCAGTTCAATACACCTGTGAGGTATGCAACATGACAATATATATGATAGAACTACACATAACACCGAGTACACCTACCTTGAGAATGATATGCCAGTTGTAGTTTCACTGCCCCAGGTATGTGCCATCTCCCTATTGTGTTGGAACAGGGATCTTGGAGTAATTGTCTCATCTATAGCAGGCTGCATAGTCACTCAAAACTATAAGTGCAAATGTGTTCATGTTTGTACAAATACACACCTGTGATTACCTAGTCTATGCACTGTAGTTAACTGTTCCAGACTGCAACATACAAATAGTCTACTCTGGCTAAGCACAACAGTTGTACATAGGGCAAAATGGCAGTCCTTTACTTTCTTAGCATAAATATGTAAAACAACAGTATCACACTTATCAGGTACAGGACTACGGGGTTTGGCCATGCCTGACAGACCTATGAAAAGGTGAGGGAGAAATATTGTCAGCATCATCAAATGCTGCAGTGCTACAATGTAATATGTGCATATATCCACATGTACAGTAGCTACTGTGATAATGGCTATATTGCTGACATTCTGAGTATGTTTGCACAACTGTGCATAACCCCCCCCCCCCAATGCAGATAGATCTGACACCCTTGTACTGGTGAACAAAGTAAGCTTACCTGGATGTTCCTCTTCTGTGGATGTTGTGGCACCAACCTCCAGGATGTATGGCATGATGGATGCCTGGGCGCTGTTGGTTGATCCTAGGTTCTCCAAGAATTCTTCTGTAGCTGAGAGTGGTTGTTCCATTACAGGCCCTCCATTGGTGGAAGCATGATCCCTGGTGACAGCAGCTGCCCTTTGATGTGCAGCATTCACCATATCTAAGACCCAGTGTCGGACCTGGTCATAGGTCCTGTCCTGTTGGCTAATCTGATTAACAGCCCACACAAGGTCTGCCCACAATGCTGACTGCAGTTTACGATTGTGCTGAACCCTGCCAAGGATGTGATGGTGCTGCCTGAGGCCATCCAGTATTATGTCATTCTCTGCATTTGTGAATGGCAGATGTCTCCTGTGATACATGGTTCCTGAAAGATAACAAAAGGGGAACACATTACAAGACCAGATACATGAACATTCACTATGTACAGATCCTGCATGTCCATAATGGTCTGCACTATCCCCTGCTCCCTCACATGTTATACCCCACAGTTTGGAAATACACTACATGTGTGGATATCACCAAGATAGTAGCAATATTGGGTTATGTCCCTGTGTGCAGAGACAGATTCTACTGCATGTCCCTACACCCATCACTGCAGTCTACTGTGGTATGGCCTCTATTGACACATTTCCAGTAATATGTCATACGGTCACTGTCAGACAAATAGCAGTGTGCTATGATAACTATATAGGGACAGTCCAGCAACACCAGTGTGCCAGAATGACAGAAAATAATGCAAACCTGCTGTAGTATATGTCCCCTGTAGGCATCATACCTCTCAACTATACAGATGTTTGCAGACTGTTTAGGTGCTTGCCTCATACATGTGGTCCTGTTCACACAAACCTGTGGATTTCTGACAAATGGTTGGCCAGTCATGGTTGATGTCAAAATATACAGTCATATTCTGACTTTCACACATCATACCCCTCAGGAAACAGTTATGTTACAGTAATATGTGTTAGTCTGCACATGTTCTTACATTGTATGGGCAATATATACTGTATACTCTGTCACCGAGTTTCTCCCTTTGGTCCACCATTAATTATGGCTTTGTACTGATTTCATGCTGTAGGAGGTTGACATGTGTTAGACATAACTCTCAACCAAACTGGGGCACATGTCAATGACACAGTGATATAGCCAAAGTATGACAGGGACATTCAGGGACACTTTTACAATGTTAAAACCATGTAAATTAGAGGAGATGACATACAGTACATCGTTTGATGTTACAGGAGTGTCTTTGTGCCTGAAATCTCATACTAACCTGTTCCCCAGCACCAGTGAGCATCATTTGAAGATGATGCTCACTAGCTGTTAATTGCCTCTGCACCAACCAGTGGCACAGAATTGCTAATTGCAACCAAAACAGTTGAAACTGCAGTATCAGTAGCCAATAACATGCCACCGCAGTGCAATATATAAGGCCTTCATGTAGGCTTTGGCCCTTTTCTTACTGTTTGTGATAGACATTACTGAGGTGTGAAGACTACAGCATCACAGATGATAGGGAAAACTATTGTCCACTGTAGAGATTTGTGAAGTATGTGCGCAGTTTTGCCTCATATGTTTGGTCAGTGTCCCATAGCATTGTGGTCATCTGGCAGTTCAATGGTAAACATTGTGGGTTGATGTCAGTATGGGAAGAGAGATATG
Organism: Protopterus annectens; assembly: GCF_019279795.1. Lineage (NCBI taxonomy): Eukaryota > Metazoa > Chordata > Ceratodontiformes > Protopteridae > Protopterus > Protopterus annectens. The sequence goes on along the minus strand of NC_056744.1, from coordinate 1,336,595,226 downwards.
TGAGTGCCATACTTCATGCCCACCAGAATATCAACCTGCTATCTTTATAGGGGCAAACTGTTGAACATGTTCCATACCTCTCACCTGTACAGACTTTTGCAGAATGCCCAGATTTGTGCTTCATATTTTTGGCCAGTTTTTCATAAAATTGTGGTTTTCTGGCAAATTAGTGGAAAATCATTACAGGTTGAAGTTAAAAAATAATGACAGACATTTGAGTGTCAGACTTCATAACATTCAGAAAATTCATGCTAATGTAAAACCTGTTATTTTATCATCTTTCTAAGTTTGTAAGAGCAATATTTTAAAAACGTCCCTATTTTTGGGCCTTTGTTCCACTTTTATTTATGGCTTTGTCCAGATTTCTAGCTCTAAGAGGTTGACAGGTATGACATGTCCCTATCTCTGGCCCTTTGCCCCACAATAAGTATGGCTGTGTCTGGATCCCTTCTCTAGGGGGTTGAGCGGTATGGTAGGTCTGTAGAAGCTAAATTTACATGCAGCTGTGTATGCTGCAGGCTGCATCTGCTGCTGCTGTGGCTTACAACACGTGGGGCTTTGTTAACACTTTGTTAGACAGCAAGCTGTACGTGTAACTGCGGCAGCTGTATCAGGGCTGTCATTATGGCAGAGCCAGGGTAAGGGTATTCTATACAGTCCAATTAGTGCATGTGTGTAAGGTACGTCTGTTATGCTACAGTGCAAATAACAGAGTTGTAGGCAACATATAGTTAGGTGATATGGATATGTGCATTGTGTCTCTGCCTGCAGGCCTTTATTTTGCAAAACCGGGTAGCAGTTAGTAAAGTATCAGTAAACTGTGGGGATTCAAACTGCAAGACACAGTCATTACTTGCTATCTGCACAATAATGTAATTGAAGTGTGTCACAACACTGGAATCGAACCCAGGACTGTGTATGGCAAAATGCACTACATGCAATGCATTTACCATACTGAAAAGTGTGTGTATTTCCAAGATATATATGCATATATACAAGCTGTGAGAGACATTTCTATAACCATAAGTATGTATATGGCTTTAAATGCTTATATTTCTGCACCAGGGTCTCAGTTGTACATGTACTTTGCCATAGCTGCCTTTAGAAGATTTCTTTCCACAAGTTGCTGATAGAAGGCCAGGTATACCCGCTATCACAGGCCTCATGTACATCCATCGGTATATCCTTTGCTTTCCACTGGTGTATTATTGCACCGGGGTCCAAGGTACACTCCTATTTTTCTGATTCCTTTTTTGTATCATTTACATGCTTAATGACAGTAGGTAGCAGTCAGTATGTATTGCTGGGAACACCTGTGTCACCTAAAACCTGTGTAGCATGGTGGGTTAATTTACTGTGCTACACTTGAGAGGGGCTGAGGTTTGAGACTTGGCAGAAGTGTTTATCTTGTACATGAATGCGTGATAAGAGACCTTGGGACCCAGGTGGACAGCAGTCTCTCCTTTGATAGTCACATCACCACAGTAGTCAGGAAGTCTTTCTACGTGGCACACCTCATCATAAAAGGATTCTCATCCAGGAAAAAAGAGGTCATTGTTCCCCTCTACTCGTCACTCATTAGACTCATTATAGAGTACAACGCCCCTTTTGGAATGTACCTCACAAAACACCTGCAGCAGCTGGAAAGGCCATAGAAGTACCTCTCAAAGAGGATTACTGGCCTCAAACAGATGCCCTACACTGACCGCCTCAAAAAAACTCTAGCTTTACTCTGTAGCATATTGCCTACTCCGAGGTGATCTCTGCCTAACATATAAAGCTATGTCAAACCCAGAGCTGTTGGACATGCTAAACCTAAAGAAATCCCAATCCCTCCGAGCTACATGCTCTAGGGACCTAAACCTTGTCACCACAATAAACAGGACATGCTGGAGGGATAGATTCCTGTCCCAGAGACTTCCTATACTCTGGAACAAACTACCCATCTATGTCAAGCAAAGTTCTTCATTAGCACTCTTCAAGAAAAATCTTGATGAGTGGATGGGAAATAGGAAATACACCCCAGGGATCACTTCTGTGTCTCTGCTGGACAGTGGCACAGGAAAATAACTTTCTTGGGTGGTGTAAGCTATGGAACCTTGCTGGCTAGGCTTACGTAGGCCCTTGGGTCAATAGCCTAGTACCTACCTATAAACCTATGAACCTATGAGAGTAACACTGTCATAGACATTAGAGCTATTTAAAACCCATTTAAGCTGAGGTAAGCGAAGCAGCGAGGCATGCCGTGCCTCACCACTCCATGCAAATACACTTAAACCTGCACTAAAAAATATAAATAAAAGAAAAAAGAGAGACAGGAAAGTGGTGAAATGGGGGCAAGTAGGGGGAAAAACATAGTGAACAGCAGGTAGGGATGGGCAGGAAGGGTGTAGGAAAGAACCATAACTATCCATTTCTTGTACAGCAACAGCTGTACATTTTGACATATTTTGTAGATGAATCTAGGCTCTCAAACACCAGAGAGAGGAGTGAGGATGTTGTCAGGCCAATTGGACCACATTAGTTGTGTCCAGTGGACATGTGTGTGAAATGGTGAACTATGTATGTAGCAAAATTTCTTTTGTGAAACAGGTGCCCATTTTTTTATTTTTTTTAAGAAGAGAAAGGAATGTTGGGGAATGGACATAGGTACATGTGGGAAGGTCATTTGGGTAGGAGAGGATGCAATAGCAGACAGACAAGACAGACAAGACAGCAGACAGGGGCAGTGACAGGGGCAGTGTATGCCACATGAGGGGGGTAAACACATTGGATAGGGAGGGTGCTATGGAATTGGAGATGCATGTGCCTCCAGATGGCAGCAGCGTGACTGAGGTTCCCAGCCATGGGCAGTTGACACTGCTCCTTCACTGCCCCAAAGGTGGCTGTGGTGGAGGCTGGGCACCAGGCCAGCCTGCTACACCGGGTTGGCCAGTGTGCCCGAAATCTGGTGCAGGTGACATTCACAGCTCTGATGAGCAGTCCTGCACACCATGGACGGTAGTTGCAGATGGATGACTACTGCACCTCTGTCACTGCTCCCAGGGGGAGGCCAGGACCCAACCCCTGAGGTGGTTCCACCTGATGCCACAAGTGGTGCAGGGGCAGTGGAGGTGGCACCACCGGCCTGGATCCCAGATGTTCTATGACCCAGCTGCCACGGCCAGTTGAAATAGGCTAGGTGCATCACTGGGAACCAGCCTACCATGACCTGCTGTGGTGATGGAGGTATAGTAATAAGAACAGGTTAGTTATGAACAAAACATATTGTTGGTAATAGCATGCCAGAACAGTGGAAATAACCCAAGTACATAACAATGCATATTATGTGAAACACAACAATACATAACAGAACAGTCAGCATAATAACAGCATGCCAGTAACAGTTACGGCATATGGCCAACAAAATAGGTAATTGAACAAGATATGCTAATATGCAACCATTGTAATACATAACAATAATAAACACATGCCCCAAAATGCAGTTTAATGTAACAACATATGTTAATAGTGAACTATAACTAATGAATAACAATAATAAATAAATGAAAATAAGGGGTGGGGAGACAGAGAGAAAAACAGGGCATTGATACTATTATTGGCTATATACTTGACAACAGTACTACTATCCACTCTACAGGTCTGTCATTTTTTTATGTGTATAAGTCCCCTATAGCTGCTGAAGCACATATATACCTCCCAAGCTATCCACATGGGACAGTATGGGCCAAGCAGTAACAACTGCGTTACATAAGTACACAGAAAGCATGCACATCAGATGGACCTATATTAGCAAGGTGTACTTTCTGTTGATGTATTGATCCTCTGCTATTTAGGTATTCATACCAATGATAAACCTGTGACAGAGGGATTACACACTACCAATTACATTACATGACAGTGTGACACGTGAGAGACATGTATGAGTACAGTATAGAAACTAAACAACTATCATGCCTTGCTTGGCAGGCATGAGGATAGAACCCAATAGCAGTGACTGCAGAGGACATCTGCATGGCATGTATGAATTTGCTGCAGCAATGTTTTTACAGACATTCCAGTCATAAAGCAAGGTAGGTCCAGGCAAAGTTTAAATGTATACATATTGATTGCCTGTCTATTACGTAACCTCTATATATTTTGCAATGAATGTTACACATGAAAGCCTATGGCTTACTACAATGTTTTTATACTGAATACTTCTCCAAATATGTAACCTTTCTTGTTATTAATGTAACTTCTTGTGGAGCTTTTCTCCCCGGGCCTCCATTGAAAATGAGTTGCTATGACCCAGTGGATTCTCCCAGTCAACAAATGCGAATAAATAAATAAATAAATAAATAAAGCCATATCAAGAATGCACGTTACATATTTCACTTTATTATATTATGATATTTATTTCCTTTTTTTATGCTGTATTTTCACATTCTTGCTAATGATTCAAACAGTCTGTGACATCTAGACACACAATTATTGATTAATAATATGGGCTACCTCACCCATTTATCTGTAGTTCCTGTAGAAAGAAAAGTTGTGAGCATTATGTAGTGAAACCTAGAACTAGATTCAAACCCTGGTTTGTGTGCCAAAATGAACTTATACAGTGCATTTAACAAACTGAGCTACTGAGTTACTGCTGATTATTGATTGACTGCTATTTGTCTAGAGTTCACCTGGAAACAAAATATGACCTGGCAGTACTACTATAGTTTTAAACTAGCCTGCAGTGACAGTAGAGCACACATGCATGAAGTACAAGCACAACAGAGATAGTAGGTAACCTATACATTACCATATAGACTGCAGGGGTACACAATATATTGTCAGTGGGTTTAAATATTCGTTGAGTCAACAAATAATACCAGATCATGGAGTGGGCTACCTCACCCATGTAACCTGCTTACCTGCTGTTTGTGGATGACAGACGATTGTCTGAACAATAGTGGCCTAGAATCACCCTTGACAGAAAAGAGAAGCTGTTAACATTATGTAGCTCTGAATCCACACTTATTGCATAATAGACTTTATTGGCTATACATTCCTGCAGGTGCTGGTATTGTTTCATGTTTTTATTACACAACAGTTGTCATAATTCATTTCTTGCAAAACAGTTCTACTAACACACTAATTGCATAACAGACCTTATTGGAAATACCTTTATGACGTACCTGGAATAGTTTCTAGTTTTTATTCGACAGTTGTGATTATGCAGGTGTTGCACTACAGCTGTAATTCCATACTTATTGCACCAGAAACTTTATTGTAAATACTTTCTTACAGTTAATGCTTTACTCTTTCCTGCTTATTGCACTACAGTTGGCAGTATTCAGTTATTGCAGTACAGCTGTAAGTCCACCTTCATTGCAATACAATATTTACTGTATATACCTAATTGCAGTTAATGCTTTAGTCTTTATTGCTTATTTGACTATAGTTAGCATAATATATCTGCACTCACCACACTCATGGTGCAACCTTGCCCATAGCCAGGCATGTTCCTCATGCTACCAAGCCCTGCCCTCTGCAGCTGCTGGGAGAGAAGAACACCATTATGCATACCAGTTTATCAGACATTCAGATTAGATATTAGTAGTACACAGGTAAAAGTACTTACATAAATGTAGGACATCCTTTGCTCAAAGTTCTTGGACCAGGTGTCCAAGAGATCCCCCTTGCGTGTCTTCATTTCATTGTAGTGGTGACAGCACTGCTCACCTGTACAGGGGATACCAGTTGCACTGGTGAGGTCCCTTGCCAGCTGGTCCCAGGCCTCTGCCTTGCACTCTGAGCCCTGGTACCCTCCCTGCAGAAGCCGGTCTTCATGTTTTTTTACAACGAGTCCGACCATGACTCTGGACTTTGGGATGCCCCAACGCTGTGCCCGAAAGTGCGAACCATCACTAACGCCTGCCCTAGTATCCTTCAGAGACAGAACTCCAATGGATTTTGCTGCATTCCCACCTATTGGGCTTAATATAGCCTGTTTTCACACCCTTAAACACCATTGGGCAATATTTAAAAATGCCACTCATTTCCTAGCAGAGCACAAACCTGCACAGTTCAGCTGAGCAGTGTGAAAACCCAAAGACCCGTATGCTTATCAATGTTTAGCAGTACACAAACCAGCTAAGCACAGCCAAGCAGTACATACACATTTTCAGCTATTATTGTGTTTATGCGGTGCACAGCAGCTGGCCAGAATTTAAATAAAATTAGCATAATTTGTATTTCAAAAATAAATGCTTATTTTCCCTTCCATATATTCAAACCCTGCACCTACTGCTCATGAGGTTGCAACTCTACCTATCTGGCTATGTGAACATGTGAAAGTTCGCTATACTTTACATATACCTCTGAGCTACATATAAGGACTACATGAAAAAAGACATGGTGGAGCTCTCGGATTATGTGGCCCAGGCAGGTATGACCCTAGACCTGAGCAGCATCCTACCATCGCCCAGAATGATACCACAGTGCAAACAGAAAATGATCGACTTCAACAACTGGCTAAGTTTCTGGTGTCATTCTAAGGGGATCCAGTATCTGTTGGCTTGGGATGACATGACTGACAGACCTCGATGCTTTGCCAGAGATGGCCTGCATCTGTCACTCTGGGTTTCTGGGTACTGGCTAAGGCTCTTGCCACCCATATAGTGCCTTTTTTAGGAAGTGTTGCAATGACCAAATTACCAATGTAACAGCTATAAATAAATGCAATTTGAGGCTCGTGCTGCTCAGTGCTAGAAGTTTAAATCTCATGATGCACTCACTCGAAGCACTCCTCAAAATGGAGAACAGTGACATTTGTGCTGTAACAGAAACCTAGTTTAAAGCAGCAGAAAGACCCCTGCACTACCAGGCTATAACTCATTCTACACCTTTCAGTCCCAGAACATGGACTGAAGCTCCAATGGTGGTGGTGTCTCCATATTCATAAAGGATATGCACACCTCCAGACTAGTAGTCCAGCATAATGCACCTGAGCTACTCCATGTACAACTAACATTGGGTAAGATGGTGATTCAGGTCATAGCCTGCTATAGCTCTCCAACCATATCCCAAGACTCTCACTCCACATTCATAAACACCCTGGAAACTATTAAGATCCAACTCAACACTCTCATACTAGGTGACTTCAACTACCCCTCCATCAGCTTGGAAAACTACTCATGCACCAATGCACTGGCCCAATTCATCAATTGCAATGCCCTGGACCAGCTCATTCTTACTCCCACTAGAGGAAGCAACATCCTTGGCCTGGTTATTACTAATATGGGCAACTGTTGCTCTACACCAATAGTCAATTCCTCCCTGGTTAGATCGGACCGCAAACTAATCACCATGGAAATCCACATCTCACCCACACTCCCTGCAAAGGTATCCACTATGAAAAACTTCTCCAAAGCTGACTTTGGACTGATAAACACAGAGGTGGCTAACTTCACAGCACCCATGCCAATGGAAAATAGATGCATGACTGCCGAATCATACGCCAATGCACTGTATGAACACATACATAAATACATGAAACTAGCCATACCCAACAAAACCAACATGCTCTCCTCTAAAAACAGGATGCCAGTCTGGTTGTCTTCTGCCATTAATAATCTCTACAACAGAAGGAAGAAACTGTTGCAGAAAAAGGTGAAGTTCCAAGACAGGAAAAAATTCCCTTATTAGTATCAACAAAAAGTTGAGATCCCTCATCAAAACCTCCAAAGCCAGCTATGAAGGCAGAATTGTGGTAGACACTAAAAACAACCATAATGTCTTCTATAGTTATATCAAGAATCTCCATGGCAATACCCATATTTGCTCTGAGTTACTGCACAATGGTACCTCCTATACTGAGTCAACAGATATTGTCAACATATTGGCCGACAGATTCCGTGCCAACTTTACCCTTTTCACCCCCCTAAAGGATCATTCTCAATACTGGAAGAATGCCAGGCACCCAACATTACTGCAGTACAGGTTAAAGCTTCATTGTCTAAGACCAAGAATACAACTTCCCACATGGATCGGTCCTGGGTCCTCCCCTGTTTGGCATCTACTTCTCAGAAGTCCAGGCCAACACAGAGGGACTCTGGCTGACCAAATTTGCAGATTACTACAAGTTGGGATCCATTATTACCTCCCCAAGTGATGCAGACATCCTACAGAAAGGCCTCACTGACACCAATGACTGCTGTTGAATCCATGACCTTAAGCTTAATGCCAAAAAATGCATCGTCATCCCCTTTGGGAAAAACTCAGTTCCCACTAATTAAAACATTAATGGGAACTCACTGAACACTGAAGGCATTATAAGAGATCTGGGGACACAGGTTGACAGTGACCTCTTCTTCGACCACCACATTGCCACTCTGATGAGAAAGTCCTTCTATGTGACACATTTCATTACCAAGGGTTTTGCATCCAGGAAGAAAGAGGTCATCATTTCTCTCTACTCTTCCCTCATTAGACCAATCATAGAGTATAATGCTCCATTTAGCATGTAGCTCACTAGACATCTGCAACAGCTGGAGAGGCCACAAAAGTACCTCATGAAGAGGATCCTAGGCCTTAAACATGTTCTACATGGACAGACTTAAAAAAAAAAAACAGCTATTCTCTGTCTCATATTGTCTACTAAGAGGCGATCTCTGCTTGGCTTACAAAGCCATGTCTGACCCAGCTCTGTTAGAAATGCTACATCTAAAGAAATCCCAATCCCTCTGCACCACACACTCCAGAGACCTCACCCTCATTACCACAATCAACAGAACATGCTGGAGGGAAGGGTTCGTAACCCAGTGACTACCCATGCTCTGGAATAGACTTCCCATACATGTCAAGCAGAGCACCTCTCTAGCCCTCTTTAAGCGAAATCTTGATGAGTAGATGGGAAATAGAAAGTTCACCCCTGGGATAACTCCAGTGGCTCTACTTGATAGAGGCACTGGGAACTAATGACTGGCAGCACAATGATAGGGCACTTCTATGGGCTAGGCTTATAAAGGCCTCAGGGCCATTAGCCTAGTATACACCTATGAAACTATGAACCTATGAGCATCAGGCTGCACCACTCAAACCCACTCAGCTATGGCTAAACATGACATTTAAGTAAATAATTAAATGCATCCAATTTCTATTTTTAAATATCTGGTAGTTGTCTTGGCAATGCTTAGCATTGCTGTGCTCCATGCCACACCATGCAAACATCTTTTTTAAATTAAAACAAAAAAAAACTACATTGATATAGTGCAACTGGACAGTGCAGGGAGTGTCTCACCCATTTGCAGACACAGTTTACACTACACTTCCTACACTGATCCAATAACCATGTTCCTCGGCTCTCCCTCAGCAACACACCATGATTAATATGCATGGCTCCCTGCCAAGGGGGAATCATGTACATGGACACAGTACCATTTTGTGTAGGCTCTACACTATGCCTATACAGATTTTATTAAATCCTGGGGAATGACTTTTTATTTACATCAGCAATTCATCCGAATTTTTAAAGTTTGCTATGAACTATTTATTTAATAAAATGAGGTATTTAGATGTTTTAATTACTAAAAATAAGGAAGGTAAACAATTTGAATCAGTATTTACAGGAAACCCACCTACTCAAGCTCATTACTTGATTTTACTAGTTGGCACCCTAGATATCAAAAGAAGACATTGGTGAAGGATCAGATGGTCAGGTTGGCCATGATGGTTTCCCAAAATAACATACTTGAGAATGAATGTGACAAGTTGAGCTGAATGTTACAAAAAAAGGGGTTGCCCTATTTCATTTACAGATTCCATTGCAGATAAAGTGAAGTTAAAAAGGCAAATTGAAATGCATTACCCATCAATGGGTCAGAAGGGTTTGGTTTCCTTGAGTAAACAACAACAGATGAATAATAACAAATATGGGAAGGCCATAATTTTGACCTATAATAAGGATTTTGCTAGCATAAAGGAGGTTATTGGAATATTTTTTTGTTAATAATGAACAATTCTAACAGTTGGGTCATTTTCCTAAATTTGTATATAGGATGGACATTTGTTTGAAAAATATTTTATAAAGACTTAGAGTGTGGACTGAATCCCCTGGAATAAAAACGTGTGGGAATTGTAAGCAATGTAGGCATACATTGGAAGAGGTGACATCTTTTATTGAGGGGTACGGTGAGGTTCGGTTAAAACAACATTATCACTGCTCTGCTAGCAAGGTGGTATATATAACCCAGTGTACAAAATGTCCCAGTTTTTATGTAGGAAAAAAAAAAAACATTGAGTCAGGATCTATCTACAGTTCTTTGACATTAAAAAGAAGGACAACTGTAATGCATTGTTTAAACATATTAAGGGGATGAATAATCATAGTTTTAAATTTTATATAGTTGACTATGTTGATCATGATTTTGGGGGGGGGGCATGCAAAGATTACTTTAAATTTAAATTTAAAAACTAATGCAACATGTAACTATGGGGTCTATATTATAACATCGAAGTCTAAAAACACTGAATTTTATAATATCGACCCCATTTAATCGAAACACCAGAAAACCAAACAGTCAGAATAGCTAATTTTTTTCCGAGGGAAAAAATTTGCTGTTTTGACAAGCATACACACAACTCAAGTACACCAAAATACATAATCCACACACATACACTTCACGAAACCCTACACTAAACCAGACATACATCACTTGCCACCTAATTACCTTAACCCAACCCTAACTCTAAGGTCGCTAACTATCGCACACTCACCTTACCCGCTCCCTAACCCTAACTCACCTACCCACCCTAACCCTCACGTCCACACAATTGCACATTTACCTGACCCACGCCCTAACCCTAACTCACTTAACCCGCCCCTAACCCTAAAGTCTGTCACTACCTCACACTCACCTCACCCGTGCCCTAACCCTAAAGTCCCTAACTACCGCACACTCACCTTAACCCAGTCCATTCGCTCACTTACCTTAATCTGGTCCATAACCATCGCACCACATTTACCTGAACCCAATCCGTAACCTCCGTTCGCTCGCTTCCCTAAACCCGGTCCGTAACCATCGCACCACACTGCTGTAAATAGCAAAGCCACGGACCAACAGAATCTTACCCTAGGTAAGATTTCAATGCTCCGAGGCTTCGCTATTCTCAGCCTTCGCACTAAAGGGTTCGATATTATAACATTCAAAGTTATTGAACTGCAATGTTATAATATAGACCCGTAACTATGGACTGAATTAAACTGTATCCATTAGTAGTGCTCTTAGGATGAAAGCAATTCATGTAGTAGAGTAATTATTTCAACATAAGTCTTTATTAGAATAAGTATTTATATAAATAATTATATTTATAAGCAACAGCTTCTACAGAGATATTATTTAGTTGTAGTTATGATAAACAGTAATTAATTATTTTTTATTGGAGGGGAGGGGTATAATTATTATTATAAATGCCTTCTGTTTGGATTGTGCCTTTATTCTAAAGAAGTCCCATGTTACCCAGATGAAAGTACTAAAATTAAGCATATTTGATTATTTCTTCCTCGGAAAATCGTCTTCTTGGATGTTTTTAACTTCTGGATATTCATCAATTAATAGTGGTCCGGTGTGCTCCCGGCTTATGGTTTCGTGTTTTGGGATTTTTGGATCTTTAAACTGATCAGATGATATATCTTGTGCCAGGTGCTATTTTATTTAAACTTGAAGTGGCTAATATTTTTATTCTAAAGATGTCTGTAGTGTCTATGGAATAAAGTGTTAAATAAATGTATTATTTTCTTAGCAGTGTATACAGTGAATGCTCGTTTCTTTCTTAAATCACAAATAATGTTATTTTCTCATTAAAAAGCACCTTTTTTATTCATACAATAAAGATTTGTATATTTCATTGTTACCAATAATTTACTGTAATTAATTACCATATCCTTTAAAAGAAATCATGATTGCAGAGTACCTATCAGTAAGTCATCAAACTTCTATCCACATCATAAAGTAAAAGAACAATGTAGCAATCCACAGTTTATTATTATCGGAAGTATCCAAAAATCCATAATCTTTTATAGAGAAAACAGTATAGGAAGCTGATATTCTGAATTCAGGGACAGGTTTTGTCTTTTAGGACTAAATTAAAATATGTATATGTATTATGGCAGAACATGAGATAAACCTATGTAGTAAAGCAGAATGAAATGCACAAAACAATAATCCATCTATGTTTCCCCTTTGTTAACAGTGATTGAAGAGGGTATATAGTGTATAATACGAACTGATCCAAGTAAGAAAACAACTAAATAAATATGTAGACACTACTAGAAGAGTACAATGTCTAAAACAGCATCTGACCAATGTATAAAAATTAAAGATAGCAGCAGCGGTATACTGATGGACAGTGGCACCATAGACAGCCAACAGGAAGGTAGAGTGTAACCCACTAAACATTTCTGTAAGAGGAAAGTCAGTATATATATTTTTTTACTACAAGAGGCTCAGGCAAACAAAAATTCTATAGAAAAAATACAGTAGCAGGCCCAATGCAAAATGCAATGAAAGAGATGGAGTGTGTGTGTGTGTGTGTGTGTGTGTGTGTGTGTGTGTGTGTGTGTGTGTGTGTGTGTGTGTGTGTGTGCGCGTGGGAAGGGGGGGTACACATGCATATAAGCACACATCTATACAAGCATGTATGTGTCTGCTTGCATATGCATGCCATGTTTGTGTTCCACTTGCATTTCTTTAACTTGATCGCAGTCTAACATCAAGTGTTATTCTTGAGATGGGCTGTTTTTTTTATAAAAATGCTTGACCATTGTTGTCATTTTAATTAGCCTGTTTTGTCTTGTAGTGTGAAAGAGTATGCTTGAAAGGAGGATATGTGTGTGAAAAAAATAATCATCATTGTTTTTATTTTTATAAGTCAGTGACTTCAAATGCAAAGGAGAAATAACTCTTTAGAAGGGCATATCCCATGGGAATATGTATTAGAATTCAACAAAAAATAATATTTTGTGGTATTTCATAAATGAAATGAAGTGGTATCCCATGGCTTTCAGAATTGCTATATTCATTTTACAATTTATTACATCTATATCTGTATTACCGTGTTACTGGACTCTGTTCATGACAAGTATGCACATTTGCTTTCATAAGGGGAACGTATAAAATTTTAAGTCCAAAAAACACACACAAACTGTTGATCAAAAATGTAGAGTAGAAGCCAAGGTAGAATGGAAAAAAAAAAGTAAAACTCCAAGCTACCAAGGCAAAGATTTATTCAAATGGTAAGCACTTCCACAGTAAAACAGAACCGCTTCTTCAGACCAATAAAAAATGTTCTAAGCACATATTAAACAAAATCAACCAATCACATTTATTGATAAAATCACATGTTAAAACAATTATTTATTAAAACAAATTTACAGCAAAGGAAACCAGGAATGCTTAACTGAAACATCAAGAAATGAGTCTGATAAAAAGCCGATCAATGGAGAGAATAACAGAAATGCCCCACCATGATTGGACATCAATAAATCTTGTCTTCAGTATACACTGATATGAAACATTACTACTTTGTTCCCTCAACCTAATATGAAATTGGACCAGGTTACAGATACTGTACAATCAGAATACAGTTTTAAAAAAAACACTTGAATCAAAAACAAACATGTTTAAGGTGATTTACTCCAATAAACTAAAAATATATTTATTTTAACAAAAGACAAGGGATATATGACCAGTCACCTCTCATCATATACCTTATACCTCCAATTAAAAACTAGGCAAGACAAGCCTATCACCTAACTGATCGGGGATATTGCAACCAGTCAAAACTGACAAAAAAAACTATCAAATACAAAGACTCAGCAAGATCAAGTTTCAGTTCTCAATAAAGATCTGAGTTTTGTTCCCAGTCAGCCTGCAGATAAGGACTGAAGTCTTGGTAGACTTGAGACTCTTCACCAGAAAAGTGTCTCTTTCTTTAATGTTTCCTGAGCAAATTCACTCTGTCCCTACATAGGTTCATAAGCTCATAGGTTGGTACTAGGCTATCAGCCCTAAGGTCTATACAAGCATAGCCATAACAATTCCCTGGCTATTTCTTCCCACAATATTTACTTCCCTAGACCCCTGTCTAGCAGGGTGACTGTTGTGATCCCCGGGGTGAATTTCCTATCTCCCATCCAATCATCAAGGTTCCTTTTGAAGAGGGCCAAAGAGGTGCTCTGCTTGACATGTATGGGCAGTCTATTCCAGAGTCTGGGGAGTCTCTGGGTCAGGAACCTATCCCTCCAGCATGTTTTGTTTATTGTGATGACAATGTTTAGATCCCTGGAACGTGTGGCTCTGAGGAATTGGGATTTCTTTAAGTGTAGCATGTCCAACAGCTCTGGGTTTGACATGGCCTTGTATGTTAAGCAGAGATCACCTCTGAGTAGACGATATGCGACAGAGTATAGCTGGAGTTTTTTTAGATGGTCAGCATAGGGCATCTGCTTTAGGTCTGTGATTCTTTTAGTGAGGCATTTCTGTGGCCTTTCCAGTTGTTGCAGATGTCTTGAGAGGTACATACCAAATGGGGTCTAATGAGGGATGAGTTCAGTGGGACAATGACTTCCTTTTTTCTGGATGAAAAGCCCTTAGTGACGAGATGTGCCACATAAAAGGATTTCCTGACTGTTGTAGCGATGTGGTTATCGAAGGTGAGACCACTGTTCACCTGTGTCCCTAAATCGCTTAGGTTCATAGGTTCATAGGTAGGTACTAGGCTATTGGCCCTAGGGCCTATAAAAGCCCAGCCAAAAAGGTACCCTGGCTTTTGCCACCCAAGAAAATTATTTTTCTGTGCCACTGTCGAGCAGAGACACAGAAGTGATCCCTGGGGTGGATTTCCTATTTCCCATCCAATCATCAATATTTTTCTTGAAGAGTACTAATGAGGAGCTTTGTTTGATACAGATAGGTAGTTTATTCCAGAGTATGGGAAGTCTCTGGGACAGGAATCGATCCCTCCAGCATGTTCTGTTTATTGTGGTGACAAGGTTTAGGTCCCTAGAGCATGTAGCTCAGAGGGATTGGGACTTCTTTAAGTGTAGCATGTCCAACAGCTCTGGGTTTGACATAGCTTTGTATGTTAGGCAGAGATCACCTCTGAGTAGGCGATATGTGACAGAGTAAAGCTGGAATTTTTTGAGATGGTCTGCACAGGGCATCTGTTTGAGGCAGGTAATCCTCTTTCTGAGGTATTTCTGCAGCCTTTTCAGTTGTTGCAGATGTCTTGTGAGGTATATAACAAAAGGGGCTTTGTACTCTATAATGGGTCTAATGAGTAATGAGTGTAGGGGAGACAATGACCTCTTTTTTCTGGATGAGAAACCTTTTGTGATGAGGTGTGCCACATAGAAGGATTTCCTGACTACTGTGGTGATGTGATTATCAAAGGAGAGACTACAGTCCACCTGTGTCCCAAGGACTCTTTTCACACTTTCGGTGTTAAGTATACTACCGCCTTTGTTGTAGTTCATGGGTACAGAGATTTTACCAAAGGGGATGACGATGCACTTTTTGGCATTGAGCTTGAGGTCATGGCTTTGATGCCAGGCATCTGTCTCAATGAGGCCCTTTTGTAGGATGCCCACATCGTTAGGAGTTTCGATTATGGCTCCTAGTTTGCAGTCATCTGTGAACTTCATTAGCCAAAGACCTTCTGTGTTAGCCTGTACTTCAGAGAAGTAGATGCCAAACAGGAGTGGACCTAGGACTGAACCCTGTGGTACTCCACTTGTCACTGACCTGAAATCAGATTTGGAGTCTGCTACTTTCACAGTGTGGGTTCTATGAGTGAGCCAGTTGGCAACCCATCTTGTGACATAGGGATTTATACCTAGTTTAGTGAGTTTATCTATAATTCCAGAGAGGGGGATGGTATTGAAAGCCTTAGCAAGATCTAGATAGGCTGTGTGAACCAGTTTACCTTCATATAGTTGATCACACATGATCGAACGGCCACTTAAGTGAACCATTTCCATGAACCTGAAACCACAAAATGTTCCAAATATCAAAATAATGTAGAATTTGACATTTCTGGCTTCGCGCCACCTCCACACCAGTGCTACCATGGGTCAAAAAGGGGGCAAGGTTATGCCATTTTGTTATGTGGAATTCGACTTCGGAGACATTCGCACTTTGGGTTTTGCAAAAGCAGTTTCACCCATAGTAGGATGGACAATATGAAGGTAAACCATGTAAACCCCCTTACCCTTGTCTATGGCTTTGGTGACTACTTCAAAGAGGTCTATCAGGTTTAGGAGACATGATCTGGCTTTTACAAACCCGAACTGGGTGGGGTCCAGAGTTTGGAGATTACCAATGTCTTTGTTTATAAGTTCCATTATGATACGTTCCATGGCCTTGCAGACCAGGCTCATCAGGTTAATGGGGTAGTAGTTCCCGGGGTCCATGGTGGCTACCCCTTGTGGAGTGGGATAACCATTGCTGTGCACCATTCAGCGGGCACAAAGCCTGAGGTAAGGCTATGATTGAACATGGTACTTAGGTGGGGTGCCAGTTCATTCTGTAGTTCATGTAGAATTCAGCCTGGGATGTTGTCTGGTCCCACAGATGCTGTGTTCTTGGCTTTGGAGAGTGTGGTTTTTACCCGTGCAGCCATGATTACAGGAACTTTGCATTCTTCCGGTATAGAGATCGGCTCTTTAGGGGGTGAGAGTGGGGTAAAGTTAGTACTGAACCTATCCGCCAGGATGTTGGCAATATCAGTTTGGTCTGTATATTTAGTGCCATTGTGCTGTAACTCAGAGCAGATCTGAGTGTTGCCATTGAGATTCTTGCCATAACTATAGAAGGCTTTGTGGTTGTCTTTAGAATCAGTGGAGATTTTGTATTCGTAACTAGTTTTGGAGGATTTTATCAGGGATTGCAGCTTCTTACTGAGGCTGACCAAGGAGCTCCTCTACTCATGGGATTTTACTCTCTTTTGCAACAGTTTCTTCCTTCTGTTGTACAGCTTTTTATGGCAGGGGACCACCAGATTGGCTTCCTTTTTTTGGAGGATAGCGTCTTGGTTCTGTTTGGGATAGCATGATCCATGCACTTGTGTAAGTGCTTATAAAGTGCAATTGTGTAGGATTCAGTAGTTGTAAATGTATTGTCCATCTATATGGGTGTCATGAAGTTCACCATTTCTGTCTTAAGAAGCATGAAGTTTGCTTTGAAGAAAGTTTTTACCATGATTTCCTTAATGGGGGGTGGGGGCAGGATGTGGATATCTAGGGTAATTAGCTTATGGTCGGATCGGACCAATGAGGCATTGACTTCAAGTGTGGAACACCAGTCACTCATGTTGGTAATGACTAGATATAAGATATTGTTGCCCTTGGTGGGGATGTGGATAAGTTGATCCAGGGCATTGGAGTTTATGAATTCCAGAAAGCGTTGAGCAAAGGATTTGGTACATGAGTAGTTTTCCCAGTTAATGGTGGGGTAGTTGAAATCGCCCATTATTAGGGTGTTTGGTTGAACTCTAATATTTTCCAGTACATCAAGAAAAGAGGATTGGGAATCCTGGGGCATGGTGGGGGATCTGTAGCAAGCTACAATTTGGATTACAGTTTTGCCCAGAGTTAGTTGCACTTCAATAACCTTGGCTGCATTATGCTGAGCAACTAGCCTGGAGGTGTGGATATCCTTAATGAATATGGACACACCTCCACCTTTGGTGTTCCGGTCCAGGTTACATGGCCAAAAAGTGTGATATGAGTTATAGCCTGGTAGTGCAGGGGTGCTCTCTGGAGCCTTGAACCAGGTCTCAGTCACTGCACAGATATCGATGTTCTCCATTTTAAGGAGTGCCTTGATTGAGTGCATTTTGAGATTTAGACTTCTAGCATTGAGTAGCATCACCCTCAGTTTTTGATTGCCTGTTCCTGTTATGGTGGTGAATTTGTCATTTGAACCTTGCCTAGAAAGGTGCTATAGGGGAGGAAAGAACCTTAGCCAGTATCCAGAATCCCAGGGGTGACAGGTGCAGGCCATCTCTGGCAAAGCATCGTCGTCTGTCGACCATGTCATCCCAGGCAGACAGATACTGGATTCCTTTAGAATGACACCAGAAGCTTACCCAATTGTTGAAGTCAATCATTTTGTCCTTGTACTGCGGTATCATTCTGGGTGATATTTATTCCAAGTAGCTGACAACTACTTGGAATAATTTTTGTGGTTTATCTTATACGTTCAACGGAGCTTTTATTTATTTGCTGAGTTTGTTTATCTTGCTTAGTTGCTTATCATTCTGGGTTATGGCAGAATGCTATTCAGGGCTAGGGTCATACCTGCCTGGGCTACAAGTTCAGAGAGCTCTTCCATGTCTCTTATCATGTAGTCCAGGGAGGTAAATCTCAGGTCATTCACAACAACATGGTCAATGACAGAATCATATTTGTACTTGTTGTGGAGTGACCTGAGTGCATGGGTTATGTGGCAGATCCTGGCACCCGACAGGCAGCTGACAGTAACCTTCTCCTTGTTTAGCCTGGTTTGTGGGACATCAGTGTGCCTGACTATAGAGTCAGCTATCACTAGTGTGTTGGGTACGTTGTTTTGCCTTATTGGCTGTGGTTGAGTGTCCCACTGAGTCTGCAGGCTATGTGTCATTTGGGTTGTGTTGGGGGGTGGATGTTGCTTGCATTTCTGCTTTGGAGGTCTCTGTTTCTTAAGCAGATTATTATTGAGAGCCTCTGCAAATGTTTTTGTGTTTCTATGTGTGGATTTTGGTGGTGTAGATTTAGTGAGACTATGTGATGAGTGTGGTGTGGTGCAAGTGTTTACCTTCTCCTCTTGACTGTCAAGTTCAGTCTTGGGTGGAGGGAGCTTTACCTCCAGTTTGGCTAGATAAGTGCATCTCTCACAGGTTGTAGTGCTGGGTGGTAGGAGGAGAGGGTTGTCTGTGTACATGAGGCAATTTCTACATTGCCCCAAGATGCCCAGATTCATAAGATAGACAGGAGAGAACAGTGGGAGCTGACCTTTGGGCATGCCTGAATAAAAAACTATTTTCCTCTAGATAAGTGAGGAAAGTGAGTACAAGAGCTGTTTTTCTCTAAGCAAGTGAGAAAAATTTGTACCAAAACTGTTTTCCTGTAGGCAATATGGAAGGTTGAGTGCTGTAGTAATTAGTAGGTTATTTAGTGCTTACAACAAGTTCTGAACAAGTGCTGATCACAAATAAGCAAATTCAAGTGCTAAAATTAAGAATCTGTATCTGGACTAAACTAGTTACAGGAAAGGGGGGAAACAAGTGCAAATGCAGGCTTTTAAATCAGAAAGTTGAGAGAGATGGAAAAACTGCCCAAACAGCCAATAACTACAATTTCTGGGCCAGAACCACTCCTTATGTGGTAGATAGGTTACCTAGTGCTTACCACTTCCACTGATAAGCTTCCCTCCAACACAGAAAGCTTGGGGGGGGCTCAGAAGCTTACCTATAGTCCTGGATACATCAAATCTGAATCTGGACTACACTAGTTATGGGAAAGGTGGGAAACAGGCTTAGATTTTTTTTATATACAGAAAAGTAGCTAAAACAGCAGTAAAAACAATTCAAATGCAGTGCAAGCTAGCACACTTGAGTATGTAGCAATGTTAGACCAAACAGTTTAAAAAATGCAATTAAATTAAAAATGACTAAAAACAAGTGCAGAAGGAGTCTATTAGAATGAGATAAAGAGACAAGATGGGGGAGTGTCCTAGATCAAATCTACAGTGTGGGTGGGCAACTGCAAAAGCCTCCAAATTTAAACAACAAGACAGGAATAGGGAGGGTGGATAGGGGAAAACCAAACCCTTCAGCAGAGATCTGAAAAACTATACAGTGAAGCAAAAATAACAGAGCACAACTCTGAAGTCAGCCAGCAACGATATAAAATTAGTCAAGCAACAATTAACAGTACACAACTCTGAAGTGCTAGAAAAATATACTTATCTCTGTATATCTCCAGATAGTTTGAAGAGCACTCTGTCAGGACACAAGAAGGCTCCAGCAATGATATGTAGGCTGTTAATAAGAGGGTCTAATTTTATGCAAGTAATCCTTGAGATTCAATAATGGCTAACAGTTTGCAGTCATCTGAGAACTTTGTTAGCCAGAGTCCCCTAGTGTTGGCCTGTACTTCAGAGATGTAGATGCCAAGCAAGAGCGGTCCCAGGACTGAACCCTGAGGTACTCCACTTGCCACTTGTCTGGAGCTGGATTTGGAGTCAGATACTTTTGCAGTGTGGGTTCAGTCAGTAAGCCAGTTGGCAACCCATCGAGTGACATAGGGATCAATGCCCAGCTTAGTAAAGTTTATCTATGATTCCAGAGTGGGGGATGGTGTCAAATGCCTTGGGGAGGTCCAGATAGGCTGTGCAGACTGCCTTACCCTCATCAACAGCTAGGTTTGCCATCTTTTCAAATGCCCAAATTGGGACAGTTTTTGTAGAAATGTCTGATTTTGCAGGACAAGTCATACCCATGACAAGTACAAAGGACAGGGTTTCACTTTTTTGCCAAAATTAAAGCTTATTCTTGTAGCATTTGTGTTGCTTATGCTAATTCATGTAACATTTAAATATTTCAGATTCAAAAATAACTGTTTTATGCAATGATTAAAGAAAACTTAGGAAATATTTTTGTCCTAAAATCTCAGGACATTTGCCATTTCTTAGATTTTTTCACAGGACACAACTGCCCAAAGAGGGACTGTTCCTCGCAAAGTGGGACAGGTGGTAACCCTATCAACAGCTCTGGAGACTGACTTGAAGAAGTCAATCAGGTTCAGGAGACCAGATCGGCCCTTCACAAAGTCAAACATTTAAGAAACCCAGCACTTTTGTACCTATTTCAAATAAATGTGTTGATGCTTTTGTCAGTTTATGTGAGGAAGACATTTGCCAGGAGTTTAACAGCTTTCAAAAGTGTAAATTTTTTAATCTAACTGCTGGTAAGCGAACTGCTTTGAGTAAACTTCGTGAAACCTCTCAGCTTGAATTCTGACCAGGTGACAAAGGCGGTGGTGTTGTTGCAATGGATAGACAGCATTATATACAGAGTATGGATGCAATGCCTAGTGATACTGAGATGCATAAGTGTAGAACTAAATATTCTATATGAAGTTATATAGAGTTTATTTTTTTGTTCATGATCTATGATTGACTGGTTTGATTTATTCTGATCTGCATGACTATTTTTTGTATTGAGTCCCCTGTGATCCCTTTACTATATGGCCCCCTAAAATACATAAAGATATTGTGTCTCCTCCTATGAGACATATCCTCTCTAGTAGAGGACGGGTCACAGGACCCCTCTCAATTTACCTAGAGAAGACTCTTAGACTGATTCTTCATACTGTGCCAACTGTTTTAAGGGATACTAAAGATTTTCCACAATCATTATATAAATTCGCTATTACTTTTGTTCCCTCTGTTGACTATATGTTTGTCACATTAGATGTGACATCCTTTTTACAGTGATTCCTAATGAGGCAGGCATAAGAAATATTTTGTTATTGAAGTTAGATTTTTCAGCCAGCAAAATAGAGCTTATCCGCACACTCTTGGAATTAGTACTTGAGAACCATATCTTCACCTTTGGTGGTAGGTACTTTATGCTCCAGTATGTGTTTGATTATTGTTGTTGCATAGTAAGATGTTTTTGATAGATTTTTTGTATCTAACATTAGTAAGTATGGATTCTTTAGCTTGGTTATATTTTTGCATGTTCAATGTGCTTTATTATGGTGAGATGTTAATTGAGCTTGCATCCTTTACTATTGCTTTTTATTTTTATCTGTAGTGAGATGATTTTAAAATTTTATGAGTGAAAATATTTTTGTTTGATTTAATGGATCCTTTTATATGTTTGATGTATTTGCTTTGATTTCTGTTCTTATATGCCAGTTCTTTGTATTTGATAGGTTTATATCAGTTTTGACTGGTTTCACTATCCCGGATCAGTTAGGTGATACACTTGTCGTGTCTAGTTTTTAATTTGAGGTGTACGATATAGGATGAGAGGTGATTGGTCATATACCCCTCCTCCTTTGTTGGAATAAATATATTTTTAATTTATTGGAGTAAGTCACCTTCAAATGTTTGTTTTCGATTCAACTGGCTTTTTAAACTATATTCTGGTTGTACAGTATCTATAATCTGGTCCCATTTCATATTAGGTTGAGGGGAATGGGTTATAATGTTTCAGTTCAGTGTATACTGAAGACAAGACTTCTTGATGTCCAATCATAATGGGGCACTTTTGTTATTCCCTCTATTTGTTATCAGACTCATATCTGGATGTTTCAGTTAAGCATTCCTGACTGGTTTTGAGGTTAATTTCTTTTAATAATTAATTGTTTTAACATGTGATTTTATCAGTGAATGTGACTGGTTGATTTCTGATTTATATGTGTGCTTTGATCATTTTTAATGGTCTGAAAAAGCGGTTCTGTTTTACCACGAAAAGCGCTTACCATTTGAATAACTCTTTGCCTTGACAGTCATGTTAGCTTGGGGTTTTACTTTTTTGTTGCATGTATATAATATTAGAAGTGTCACTAGACTTTGTCATTTCTCTCTTTATCTGTTCAAAAATGTGATGTAGTGCATAGACCATGGTAATTATAATCTGAAACAGAGAAAGGTCAGGTTTGTTATGCACCTTTTTAATAGCAGGAAGCATACTTCTAAGCTAGACCATTTCACTCTGCCACACTTCTTTAAACATTTTTACTAAATCATAGTTGCAAAAGTCACACAGCTAAATATACATTTATAGAAAAAAATGATTATCATTCAGTATACATTTTTAACAACTGTTCACAATAGCATTACATAAATCGTTCAGTTCCTGCCATCCCTTAGACCTCACTCTTCCTCCTCGTCTTGATTCTTATTCTAGCCCACAAATTACATGCAATTCTATGTAAATTGCCCCTTCTGTGTTTAAAGAGCTCACTTCCAGGACTTTTATCATCTTTACAATATTTAGCACTTTGGTTACATATAGTTTAGATTTTCATTTCCATTTTCTAGTAATTACTTTTTCTACCAACCAATAATATTAGACTTAATAAAACCCAGTGGCAGCACTTGGTGGTGGGGGCATATTATTTATTATTTATTTATTCCAGTTTATTTATTCCAGTTTGGCGACCGGGGAGGTCCACTGGGCTCAAGAGCCCGTTTTCAGTGGATGCCCAGGGAGAAAAGCTCCACAATTCAATGTTACATCACATAATAAAATACAAGTAAAAAATACAAAGAAAAAATACAAAGAAAAAATTATTTGAATTACAGTCAAAATGGGTGGAATTTCCACAAACAGCTGGTAAAAATGCAGTCAAGTAGGTAGTCATTCAATTAAGCAACTGAGATGTTAAAGAAATTGTCCTGGAGGATGAGAGGCATAAAGCATAAGGTTGGATGTAGATAATTAGTTACATTAACAATGTATGACTATGAGAGAAATTAGAAAGGTAAGGTAAAAAGGTTCCTGTAAAACTGTATGACTATGAGTGCCCATCCACTGGAATCAAGATACAGTCTCTTTTCTTGTATGCATGGAGCTCATGCATGTACACATACAGAAATTGATGACTTTTAAAAGGGGAACAGTGTCATTAGAGTGTATGAGATCTAGTCAGTATTTTTATAACAAGGAATTTGAGGATCACAAAGTAGGCAAATGTGGACATAGAAAGCATCAAACTCTGCTTGGAAACTTAATCCTCTACCCAACTGCCATACCTCTGATACTTTTTTTTTTTGGTAAGTTACTGAGGGAATTTTGTAGTTCTCTCTGTTCCAGTAATGTATGTCCATACAATGCATGTTGTTCTGTTAATCTTTTAAGTGAATTAGAGTTCTCTGGTACTTAGGCTGTGACCCACTAATGGACCTTTTCTTGTAGTAAAAAGTATAGGATTTGACTTTTCCCACATCCATCTGCCTCACTCTCAAATAATATTTCTGGCTTATCTCTCAAGAGGGACATTTTCTGCATTGGGTTTACATGGTTAGGAAACAGATAAAAAGTATTTACATTCTATTCCTTTTAGGGTCATTGTACCCCCTCCCCCTTTCTTTTGCTTTGTCTGAAATATTTGAGCAAAGAAATTGTGAATTATTTTGTTCTGTTTCTTGTAAAATTTGCAGCTTTCTAGCAAATTGTTGCAGATTGTGGTCAATAAATAACAGAGTTTCAGATTATGTAACAATCAGATAAAGTTTGAAAATATAAAGTTTGTTATTCTATCAACTTCCTTAGTGTATAAGAAAAATATTTAAAAGCTGTTCTCAGTTTTGTTTCTTGTTATCAGATTCTTGAGCTAGGAATTTGAGAGAGCAAAGGGGTGGAATAGTTCTGGCATCAGCAAACTGAGATACATTTCTGGGCCACTATTTATGAATTTATCTATTCACTTAATCTAAAACAAAGGTCAGAGGTGTACAGTTATAAAAGTGGATGTAACTGAGAGTTGTTTCTGTGTGTGCATGAGCACAGGTTAAAGATTAAAGTATTATCGATGTAGTGGAAAGAATGATGTAATAATAACAAAGATAGGGAGAAAGGCTAAAGTTTTGTTTTTGAAAATTTGTAAGTAGAGATACTGACAGAGAATGAGAATAATTTGCTTATTTTTTGTGTGTTGGGGAGGGGAGGGGAGTCCTGTACTTTTTCAACTTAACCTCAAGTGTATAATGTTTGAAGACCTCTCCGCTTTGTAAAACACCATGCATTATAGCTGATGTATATATTTTATCTCTTATAGACAGTGTAAGGAAAAAAAAATACTCTGGAACAAAGTGACTGTTCTGGTATGCAAAAAGATACTGGGGAGTCAACAGACTTTTCATGTTTAAAGTCCATGGTTTATGGCATGAGCTTCCTCTTACTTATTAGTAAATGTGTCACATTTTCACCAGCTGTCCCACATTGTGCAAGACAGTGTCATATTCTGCATTTTTAAGATAAAAAGGTTGACTATGGCTGTACTAGGTTTAATTCATTTGTGTGTTGGTGTTACAGCATAGTATTCATGAAGTTGTACTCCACCTCTTACCTGTATTGTATGATTGCTTGATGCTGACTGAATAATTAGTTATTTATTTAGTTTTTATTGGGGGCATCTGTCTTGTCTATTTGGGGCTTGGGACATTTGAAATTAAGTTGTTTGTTTGTCCTGCACATCTCTAATGTTGACAAACTGGCTATACATTAAAACAAGTATATAATAAAATGTTAACCATGCTGTGTGCTACTCCGTCCCCAAGCTGTTAGTAAATGTTTCACATTTTATCCATTTGTAGTATAGAATTCCATATTTCTAAGAAGGAAAGTTGACCATAGCTGCAGTTTCTTTCTTTATTTTGGTTGCTAGTGCTATAGATGCTCTGTTAAGGTCAAACCATACTAAACTGTCTGAAAATGAAGAAGCCTCAGTTTAAGAATTTAAAAATATTTAGTTTTAGACTTAGTGACTAAAACTACATATTCTTTAATTCTTCTGATGACACTTGTTCAGACAGTTATAATAAGAGTATTAAAACTGTATCATTTAAATTCTCACGCATCCAAAAAATAAATAATAAAATTAATTTTTGTGAGCAGACATTCCCTTTTAAGTGCAACTCATATCTTTCAACTGCCTTTAGTGCTGCAGAATGTCGCTGATTTTGCTTCAGATGTTTGTCCTGTCCTTCAAAATAGTTTTGCTTTTCTGGTAAATCACTCATGATTATGTTCTGTCAGTAATATCAGTCAATCAGGTTTTACACTTCTTAACCAAACAATGCATACTGCTCCAAACTTTTTTTTCTATTAGACTTTTAAATGAAGTAGAGTAGTTGTTAAATTGTTCCCAGTTTTGCCCTCCCCCAATTATACCAAATAAGTTGAAAGGTGTAGTGCTGCACCAAAACATTCAGATTTAAATTGTTTCTATTGATGTCTATTCAGTAAACTAGAACTAGAGTGTTAAGCAGTTCAATTTGCTGCATTTGTTTTGTACATTTTTTGTATTCAGTGCTGTTTTCCTTGGCGAAGGCTGGAAAACTAACATGTTAATTTGCAGTCTCAGTATTGCAACAGGTAGCACACTCTCATTTGATGCAAAAGGTAGGGGCTTCTATTTACGTTACAGGCATTTGGATTGATTTTGCATTACTGACACTTCAGTGCAGCACTCCTGGGTGTGCTGTCTTTTGGATGAGACATTAAACTGAGACTTCATCTGCCTAAGTTAGTGATAGCTGCAGTGGATGGGAAAGATCACAGGCCACTTTATCAGAAAGAGTAGACGTTCCTCAGTGTCCTGGACAAATTTCCCTTAGTCAGTATGAATACTACTTCAGGTCTAACCTGAAAAGAGACCATTGATATAGTGAGACTAACATAGTCAACAAAAAGTATGTATGAATAAATAAAATAATTATAGATGCCACTGTATCTTAGTTTATCTCTGTACCCTATTTTACTGCATCAGAGTCATTAAGTGGTTATGGTTATTATATTTTAATAGATCTACTAGTATAAATTGATCTTCAAGGCTTTTCCCAGAATCCAGTTAAACCCTCCTTTATACAAGACTTGCTAGCCCCTAGTATAAGTCACAGGCATCTTGATCAGCTTCTGAAATCTATTTTTCCTTTTTTCACTTTTTTGCTGGAATTACTCTGATTTGTGTTCTAAGAGTAGCTCTTACCACTTTAATAACAGTTGTAAATGCTCAACAAAACAAACTAGATGAACTGCATGTAGGATTAAAATTTTTAGTCCAACTGTGGGATTCATGAACAATCGTGTAGGCTTCACACAAAGCCTATGCAGTGTTTACATGTTAGCGTGATGAGCAGCAGTGCTAGCTGCATATATATGCTGCTCGTCATGCTTACATGAATGCAAACATGTTTTCATGGCCAGTAAGAATGTCGGCAGTCAGGAAAATGTGTTGAGCAGCATGAGCACACACTGTAAACAAACAAGCTTGTGTATGGGCAAACCTGTTAAGCATGCTTGTGCAGACAGCATGAAAAGCTACACAGGGCAAATAATAAAAGTTGTACCAGGTAGAGCAAGTGTACTGAGCGCAATGTGCACAGAACTCAAACAAATGTATACAGAAGTATATAAGAGGGGAGAGTAAATGTTCAAATTATAGTAAGATAACTGATGTGAAGGTTTGTATGTCACAAAGACAATATTGTAATAATAAAATGTTGCAATACATACTGTATGTCAGAATAAGTAATGGTGGTCACACTTTCTGAACAAATATAGGTAAATAAAAGCAGACATACTATTATAAGATGTGACAGTTATTCAAATTAACATTGTTACAAAGGGGATTACATGATATATGAATATGATTATCATGTTGAGTTGAGAAGACAGTTTACAAGGACAGTACATACATTGCAGGATATTTGCATAGCATGCATTTCATCAATACAGCATGTTGGAAAATATGAATGGCTTAGAAGCCACAATTTCCTTTTGCAAGAATTGAACCCATCCTGTCAAAGTTGCCACTGACCTGTGTATTAACTGTATACAACACCGCAGAAACAGATCTAACACATGTATGAGGAGAATCACCACTGAAAGAAATTATGCACGTCAGTATATTCTAATGGTTATGCATCGCATAGGTAGGTGTGTGTAGTGTTACAAATGTGGGAGCAGAGTGTGACATACATACTACACTTGTGTAAGGCACTCCTGCCTGACACAGTTATTGTGCAGACAGGTAAGAACAGATGCAAAAACTATACTGTGAATCAATGTATTCCACTAAGCTGTGTATTGTCAGTATGTGCCACAGGCGATAGCTATGGGTGTTGTCATAAACTAATGAAATTAATGTGTGAATTAACAAAGCATCCCTGATAATGAGTGTTATATCAGCATGTCAGACTGATAGCAATTAAATGTGTATGCTCATGTGCACACAGTTGAGATCAGTCCTTTATCAATGTTCTGTGGTCAAGGAAGATTTCTTTGTATGTTTGAACACAAATCAGCCAAGAAATGGAGTACTCATTTACACCACAGCACTCAATGCATGTGCCAGAGTAGCACTCCCATCATGACATTTGCAGAACAAATGTCTACTGCCATGAAATCCAAAGCTATGTTCACATGTGTTCATATAACTATCAAAGTTTGATGTCATGTAATGTTTTTTTTGTGATGTCTGCACATTCACACAAAATGAATCCCTATGCTTGAACTGAACATCAAGCTATATAACTCATTCAACTAACGATATGACTATTAATCACATTAGCCACACTGGAAGTGTTATTACAGCTGTTGAATACCTATGTGAAGTCATTCAATCAGCTGCACTTTATTTGCCCATAATTTCTATTTGCTAAAATGGATGGGGGTGGCCTTTGTCACTATGTATGTACAAAGTATAATTGTGGGTGGTTGTGTTCCTGCAGAACAATTAAGAACACAAATGCTTTACAGTCACTCAGTGCTGACTTGGAGTACTTGATTATGCACTGAGAAAATCAACAACATAATGGGATCAATGAATGTGCCATGGTATAAGTGCATTGCCAATTGTCATATGTGTGGTTATGTGAAAGCATTACATCCTAAGTATAAATCAAGGAATATGTGTCCTTGTAATTACTTAGAAATAATCTTGCTGCATGTCAGACTACATTGCCTGATGCTAACTATACCCAAACACATCTATAGCCCCATGCTGTTGTCACTGTGATAGTAGAACTGCATTTATGTACAATGTGGTTATAATCCCATATTGGAACACATGCCTTACTTAGGCAGCAACATACATGACATCATCTCCTGTCCTCATTCCTGAGGAGGTATCTCATTACAACTGTTACGGAATGACAGTCTATTTAAATAACAGCATCGGTCTTCAATACAGCCTTTCAAAAGGAAATGCAGAATAAACTATTATAACAGGAAACAACATCTAGACATGAACATAGCACATATGGGTGGCAACAATGTTAACTACATGTACACTGGCTGTGATACTGGGATTTGAATTATACAGCTAACATCACAGGCTAATAAAGGTTTGCTGAAACACAAGCACAACTACACATTTATTTGACGACTTTAACACTACACATTTCAATGGATGACATCAACAGTGTGTATTACCTTCATGATTACATTAAAAAGTGGTCACACCACTGTATATTTGTGGTACCACCTTTATCATTCTTATAAGAAAAGCGCAGTCCGGTTCTGAAATGTCTGCAAACTGCTAAAGTTGACTTTGAGTATGTGTCTACCTGTTTGAGCCAATATTCATTTTCCCCTGGAGAGCACTCTGCTTTGGCTTGTAAGCAACCCCCCACACACACACGCACACACGCACACACGCACACACGCACACACACACACACACACACACACACACACACACACACACACACACACACACACTCATCTTCCACTTTCTCTCATATTCCCTTCTGTTAGCAAATAGTATCCATAACTAATCAATACTGTGTGTTTGTTAATTTAAACTGAGAACACAGTAGCCTACTGATACAAGGTTATCCTGTTTTTCCACCTGATAAATGGTTAAGAAATGACTTACAGTTTCAGAGCAGTCATTGGTCAATTGTAATTGTTTCTTAAACACAAACTTGTCTTTGCTTTGGCTCATTAGCAGCAGTACAAAGAACTGCCTGCTCACACCCTTGTTCTCCCCTCCCCCTTCCCTGTTTATTACCTTAAGACAATCCCAAAGTTAATAAATATTACCTGTGGCAAGCACCATTTTTAAAATTACAGTCACCCTTGTCACTATCATATGTCCATTTATCAGTTAACTCTGTTACCTGATTGTTTCCAACCCCATCATAAGAGCAACTAACAGGGTCTCTAAATGCTTCGCTCCCCACCCTGCCCCCTATTCCCTCCCGCCCCCAGTGGTCCCACGTTTATTACACTCACAAACCCCTCCCATCTTTCCAATAGCCAACCACAGTGCTAACCCAACACTACCGCCTCCATCTTCCCACTACTATCACACCTCCTCAACTAACATGTACAAGCATACCTTACCTATGCTCACTGCATGCACTCTCCTTGCATATCTTACATCCTACCAAAGCTCCATTATTCCCCCACTCAACCACTACCACTGTACTACTACTCACACCACCACTCATGTCTTACCCTCACTCAGTTCCCCTCCCACCAACTCAAGAACCTTCCCTATGCACCCCCCACATATTCTACCAACTATATTATTCAAACGTAAAGCATCCCTACAACTTAGCATATTAACCCTCCCACCATACCTATTACCCACAGAGCACAATCATAAAGTTTCCCTTATAAACAAACAGATTCAAAAACTGAGAAAATGAATAACCTCATGCATATCAAAACTAGCCCTAAGTGGAGACATCCACCCCAACCTTGGCCCTACCATCTCCAACCCCAATCCTCATAATCAGACTAGAAACCACAACTTCTCCCATATTACAGCCAATAGAAAGCCAAGTGACTTCCTTCTACTAAGCCTAAATATTAGAAGTATATCCAACAAAGTCCATGAACTCCATGCCACCATAGACTTGTACTCCCCAGATATAGTCATCCTGACAGAAACCTGGCTAAAACCTCACATTACCAGTGAGCAAATATTCCCTACAGGTTATGGCATACTAAGAGTAGGCCGGCTAAACAAGAAAGGAGGCGGTATAGCTATAATATTTAAACAGCATCTAAACATCCAGATCTTAAAATCATCAGCTCCACAAATAGGCAATGAAGAAATAATATATACCAATCTCAAAATAAACCAAAACAAAACCATCAACATAATTGGATGCTACTTCCCACCTGGCCAAAACATCTCTCCACTAGAAAACCTCCTCAGCTGGTCTACCTGCCATCTCCCCCAAGAAACTATCATTTTAGGTGATTTCAATACTGACTGGCAATCCTGTTCTGGCAAGCATCCAACCCATCATGTAAACCTTCATGGCTTCACCCAACTAGTCCAGTCACCAACCAGGATAAATAAAAACTCCAGCAAGCACACTACCCTGGGTTGGATACTAGTCAGTAAGAGCCCCAGTCATATATAACAGGCTGCTTATCA
Source organism: Protopterus annectens (assembly GCF_019279795.1). Lineage (NCBI taxonomy): Eukaryota > Metazoa > Chordata > Ceratodontiformes > Protopteridae > Protopterus > Protopterus annectens. The sequence continues at coordinate 1,336,564,079 of NC_056744.1, read as the reverse complement.
GATAGCCTCAGTGATCACTCCCCAACATTCCTACTCAGAAAATACCTATACCAAGCTAAACCTGTCACCTACCGTCAAATACGTAAAAAAGCTAAACTTTAACCCACTCACATTCATCTCATCCCTCAAAGAATGTAACTGGCATCCTCTAAAGTACCTCAGTCTTGATGATGCAGTTGAATTTTTTAATACTACCTTCCTGAGCATCCTTAATTACCATGCCCCCATAAGACTTTCCAGAATTAAAGCACAACCCTCCCCATGGCTACAGAAAACCACTAAGTCAGAAATGAAAAACAGGGATAAAGCCTGGGAGCACTGGCGCAAAACCAAAACCCCCTCAACTAGACAGAAATTCCTAGAACTACGCAACAGAGACAAAAAGCTAATAAAACAGGACAAATTCCAGTACTACCAGTCTGTCCTAGACTCCTCCCAACAGAGCCTCAAACAATTCTGGTCCTCCATAAACAACATCCTCCACCCACGTAAAGTCAGTACCCCTCCTCCTAACATCCCTCACTCCTCAGAAAATATTGCTACCTCATGCAACACACACTTCACACAAACCATGCTATCACTAGCTAAATAACACAACCCCTCTCCCCTCCAACCCACACCTTCAACTAGTAATCTCCCCACTGCCTTCTCTTTTTCTCCTGTACCTACCTCTAACATAAAAAAACTCTAACTAAACTTAAGCCTGCCAAGCTAGCAGCAGACAACCTCCCAAGTGAATACCTACAAATCGCAGCTGATGCTCTGGCCTGCCCAGTATCCATCTTGATTAACCGATCTCTGTCAGAAAGTTATGTTCCCACACTGTGGAAAGTATCACATATAATTCCCCTCCACAAAGGCGGACCTTCCACAGAACTAACCAATTACCGCCCCATAGCTATTCTCTTTCCACTCTCCAAAATACTAGAGAGATGCATACACTCTCAGGTCTCAGACTACCTCCTTACTAACAACCTCCTTTCCAATACTCAGCATAGTTTCCAACCAAACCATAGCACCACCACTGCCTTACTCTCCTTTACTAACACTATCCTTCAGCATAAAAACAATGGCTATCTCTCCTCTGCTACTTTCCTAGATCTATCTAAAGCATTTGACATGGTCCCACACAAACAACTTATCTCTGTCCTCAATAATCTATCCTTCTCACAATCAGTCACCAACTGGTTTCAGAGTTACCTGTCTGACTGCCAACAATCTGTTGTATGGCAGAATGACATATCTCCCCAACTACCTGTCTCCATAGGGGTTCCCCAAGGATCCATCCTCGGACCCCTACTCTTCTCTGTTTTCACCAATAATCTAGCCTCTGCCACCAAACATGGCACACTCATACAATATGCAGATGACTCAACCATCATCTGCTCAGCCCAGGCCCTACCCAAACTGCAAAAAGTCACACAGGAAGCCTTTTCCTCTGTTGAAACTTGATTATCCGATGCCCAATTAATACTCAACCCAAACAAAACTAAACTAATTATCTTCCAACCCACTAAACATACTCAAAACAACTCTCACTTTAACATCACAGCAAAAGACAATACCACTATATACCCAACTGATCACACCAAATTACTAGGAGTGGAAATAGACAATAAACTAAAATCTGACATTCACATATCCATGACCATAAAAAAAGTCCACAAAAAAATAGGAGCATTATACAGAAATAAGCAACTTCTCACCAAAGCAGCAAAGATTTCAATAGCAAATTCCCAGCTTATCTCTACCCTACTTTATGCCTCTCCAATATATACCAACCTAAGGCAATGCAATCTAAACAAGCTAGAGACCTGCTACAACAAAATCGCCAAATTTGCCACAGGGGCATCCTACCATAGTCACCACTGTTTCTCACTTGCTGAACTGGGTTGGCTTGAACTCCCTCACCTCCTTTAATGGTATCAACTCTCACTCGCCCACAAACTAGTAAACCATCCACTAAATGTCTCATCCCTCCAGAATCTACTCCAACCCTATCGCACCACCAGACCACTAAGATCCAGCAACAAAAGTCACTTGCAGATCACTAAAGCCAATAACTCTGCTGGTGAAGCACTATTCTCTTGCACCATGGCCAAATTATGGAACTCCCTCCCACCCATAATTACCTCCATACCATCATGCACCCACTTCAAAACTTTACTAAAAGCGCACCTAAAAACATGCTGGCTATGCCTTTGCAACTCCTAATCTAATATCACCCACCCCATCCAACCACTACCTTTCTTTCCACTCCACTAACTACCTTGATTAGATCAAGCTCAGATGCTCATAAGCCTAGTACTTATTATACAGCAGGAACTTCTTATTGTAACATTTGTTAATGTCTGTTATATACTTCATAGATAAAGATTCTAGTTGTCTACTGATGTACTATGTTCTTCATCTGTAAATATGTTGTAAGTAATTGTTTGTAAATTGTTAATCACTATGTAATCCAATGTAACTACTGTCTGTTTATTTTAACTGTGGAGTTTTTCACCCCGGGCCTCCGCTGAAAATGGACCTACGTCCAGTCAGACATTCCCGGTCAACAAATATAAATAAATAAATAAATAAATAAATAAATATTTACTGCCTGTTCTATACAGTGAGAGGAACAAACACACTTTCACCCTCCTTCTTTGAAAGAATGACATTGGCTGTGTCATGCAATGGAGATGTACTTGCAAAAATTACTTCTACAGCTATGTGGGATTGTAAATGTCAACAATACTAAGAAGTGTAAGACACTTCTGCATCCATTCACAGCCATATGCACATATATATATATAAATATATATATACAGTCAGAAGTGTCTCACTGCCGTATATGTGCACCATACCTATCAAATGACACAATCTACACGCATGTGTATTTATATGCATGTGCCACAAGGCAGGTCTAACTTTAGTGGTGTGAAAGTGCATTATTGAATCGACCTCATCAGTGTGTTGCAGACAGCATGTGTTTGTGGACATAGTGAAAGGGGATGTGGGATTGATCTGATGATGTAAATCTGTTTCACAAGAGGGAGACAAATCAGCACAGCTGTTGAATTAATACTCCTATAATGTTATGGACCCACCATCATACACAGAAGTTGATTGTTGTAATATTAAAACCCCGTACCTATCTAGTTTTTCAATCTAGAGAGCACAGTACTTAGTGCAAGCACCACTGCAGAATCTGACTTTTATAGTGTCACAGTGCACTTCATAGAGGATGAGATCAGTGCTGTGTTATAGAGAAGATGATGTTGGGAGAAGAGTCTGACATTGATGTGGACTCACCCTGCAGTGTAAAATAAATTCCAGACTACTATTTTATTGAGTCCAGCAGTCCACCCACCACTTATATAAGTTGACTGCTGTGATATTAGAACCCCCACCTACTTAGTGGACATGGTACTCAATGCAAATGTCACCTCAAAAGTCTGACTGCTATAATGTAAGTGTACATTTTAAAAGGATGACCTCAGTGTTGTATTGCAGAGAAGATGATGTTAAGACAAGGGTCTAACAATGATGTGTACTCACCGATACTAATTTATTGATGCCAGCAGTACTTAAGGTCATATTTATATGACACTATATACATACAGGCCAACACAAAAAATTGACTGCTGTGAGAGTAGAACCCCCTACCTGTCTCTTTACACAGTCTAGAGGACTCAGTACTTAATACAAATGCCACTGCAGAAGCCTGACTTTTACAGTGTGACAGAGCAGTATAGATAGGGTTAGCTTCTCATTCTGTGTCAGAGAAAATATTGTGATGTTGAAGGTTTTGTGCAAATCCATGTTTGTTGATAAGAAGGAGTAAGTGCAATCCTATGATCAATGACAAATACATACTGCTGATTTATGTCAGCTATGCTGTCATTAGTGTATATTGCTGAACTCAGAGTGACAAATATCTGTGTTGTGTAGATCACACACACACACACACACACACACACACACACACACACACACACACACACACACACACACACACAAACTTGTGAAACACAGGATGGATAATGAAGCTTTCAAGTATCATCAGGTTATGATGATGGTGTGTAAACCTTAATGAATGGTACTGATATTAGCAATGTTATGTCTTCATGCATGGGTAATGCGGACTGTCACTACCAAGCAATATAATGTTCCAATGCAGGAGGGATAAATAATGATGAATTATGTGTGCCAAGTCTGTATGTGTTGTATATCATATGTTAGTGTCAGTGTGCAGTGCAGACATAACTGTCCATAATGAAGTGGTCATTTAACCACACAGTTCACTATATTTCGTATAAACACACTAAGCACTTTCCATGTTATGAAGTAATATAATCCAACAGCGTCAGTTATTTTTGTTCAAAATCTCTCCCTAAAGCACAATGCTGAGAAAACTATTAGCACAGATGTAGGAAAAGTGGTAGCGCATGCAAGATTATACTTTGGTGTGTTGAACTCGGACTTCGAATTACCAGTGTTTAGTAGTGCTCAGTGATGCTCCCTGCAAACCTTTGCACAAATAAGAATCAGAGATTAAATGTTGTGATTCTGATTACATTTACAACAGATCTGTTTTATCTTAACATGGTGCATATATATGCTTTGCATAATGTATTATACTTTTGCATGTCAGTGCCAAAGCTCAATTCAAAAATGAAGTGTTGTGCTTGCTTTTCCCATTTGCATGACATTAGGCTGTGAACAAATGGAGTTCCCTACTGGGGAAAAGTGAAAACTTTAATTTTGTTTGCCTTCTATAATGCAATCAAGCTTAGCGGTGATGCATGCCCATCAGCACACTGGACCGTTACTTAGTGGAGAAAATACACTTATTAGTGTAGATTTCTCTATGGCACAAGGTGCAAGCTCACTGCGCTAAATAAAAAAGGAGAGCTGATGCAGGGTTCAACACCAATACACAGATTTTTTACAAAGGGTGTCAGACTGTGATTATTATAATTAATTTTGATCATGACTTTAAGAATACAAATGTATGACCATCATAAATTTGTTGCCTAGGCAAATAGGGTCAGTAATAGCTACTAAAATAATCATTTATACCTACTACATATGACATATGCTTCAAGGGAACTCACAAGTTAATTGGGTGTACAATGTGGTGTAAGGCAAAAACAACCACCTTTTGCAATAACACTACACTTGCTCATTGCCATACCTGCTGAAGATACAACTGATAAAAAAGAAGGGGGATAGACAGATATACAGGCAAGACATTCACAGGAAAGACACTTACAAAAACACACATCAAGATTTTCACCTAATACTGGATTCAAAACATTGCCAAGATGAAAAGTTAAGATTACAGACTTAATCATTATGTGAGCACCCCACTAAGGAAATCTTGCTTCACTCTTGTCAAAATTACACCATTGAAGGGACAGTAATAGCCTACTCAGCCAATGGAATATGCAGGTATTATTCCTCAGTAAAGTAATGGCAGTATGAAAATGCCATAATATGACATTTACATACATCAGCCTAATGAATAGTCAGCAGTACAAAGGGGTGAGAGGGAATGCGTAAAGATGGAGACAGATATACAAACTCCAAAAAAAGCAATATCCAGGCTTGGTGTAACCTTGAACAGAAAATAAAAAAAAAACAGCAAACACAGAGTCAGAGTCCAAAGTGGGTTGTTAGCATAATAAAACTTTAATAGTCGCTATTCTTCACAAAGACTTCCTCAGAAACACTGTGTTTGGTTTTAGATATACAAACTCCTATGAAAGGATGGACTTGTTGGTCATTAGTGCACATCTTTATAGTGTGTCTTCAGTATTCATCTGTCGTGCTCGGTATCAGTAACGCATGGCTCTGGGGATCAAGAAGCTGTAGGACAGGCAAAACCAAATGAAGACTTTAGAAAAATAGGGATGGTTTACTACTTCCTTATGGCCACAGATGTATTGGCAAATGTTTAAATGGATAAAAAGATATGTGTCATAAAACATATCATAGAAATACAACATCACAGTGAGACATAATGTGACATACATCTGGAATCAAACCTTTGATGCTGTGGTGAAAAATTAATCTTTAGACAAGTGATTAACATCATCACTCCACAAACTATGCTACAGTTGGCTATATCCAATAGTCAAAGAACTGTTAGAGTAACTGTTGCCAATTATTTCCTTTACTCTGCCTTCACTCTGTATTCTGATAGTGCAAAATGCTTAAGCACATTTGCAAGAGAATAACCAGACTACTTCTGATGATAGCGACAATTGACCAGTTTTTGACATAGGACATGAGGAGCCATTCACTGTCACTGAGCATTGGTGGCACAATGCCAAACTCCATGCAAATGCTGAGGGGGAAGTGATGGCTTTCTTTTGGGCCATTTCTGACCATATGTGTTGTGTGTGATTCTATATTTTCACAAGATTAAATGGAGAGAAGGGGTTGACAGGAAAGTGGTGAAATGGGGGGCAAGCAGAAGGAAGGGTATGGGAAAAAAATAGAGGAATTTGCAGAAAGGAAGTGGAAGAGAACCATAGATATCCATTTCTTCACAAAATAAATGTAGATGTGTAGACAGAATTTGCTGAATTTGGACTGTTACAACACCAAGAGTAGGTGATAAAAACAGAATAATGCTGTACAGCCAATTGTACCAAACTAAGTGTGTCAGGAAAAAGCATAGAAGTGGAGAGTTATGTATGGGTCATTACTTTTTGTAAGACAAGTGTTCATTTTTTTTACGTTTTTTAGTTTCAAAGATAGAGGAAAATTGGGGAAGGGGGTTAGGAATGGGAGGGTCAGGTAGGAAGGTTAGATGAAGAAGCAGGTGTTGACATACAGGGTAAACAAGGCAGAATAAGATGGAGATGGACATAAAAGGTTGGGGGACACTATGATTTGGGATAGCTAGTGGGACATTGCAAGCACACCCACGTCAAGCCTAAGAACATTGAGAGCTTAATATTAACCCTTATAACTGTCATCACTGTTGCATGTCTCAATTTCCTCTATCAGTGCTTGACATGGCATTGTTTTGGCAATATGAGGAAGTACCTTTTCTACACAGCCAATTCGGGCAACAAGGCCCCTTTGCATTATACCCTGCACCAGCACTGTCAGCTCTTAGCGGGTGAGAAAATCACCACCTCCATTACTACTACTCCTCCTCATCCCACAGGGTACCAGTGTATCAGCTGTGGTGGAGAACTACCTGATGCAGATAGTGCAGGTAGGGCAGGAGGTGAGGAGGCAACGTTGAGAGCTTGGGACCCTAATCTGCTGGGAGAAGTGCTGGAACATGTAGAGGAATGCCAGGCTGATCTGCAGTGGTCAGCCAGTGGTCAGCCTGCCTCTCTGTGCTGAATGTCAGTTTTCGTCAGCAGAAATATATGACAACACAGCATTCTTAAGGCATACAAAATATCCTACTCCCCAAAAAATGAGAGAGAAGGGGTGGGTTGAGACAAAAAAGAGAGATAATTAGATGCATGGCATATCACATGACTATATAATTTCAGAAAATGCACATGATTATCCGGTCTATACACCTTTATTACATGCAGATATGATGGGATGGTATTATTTAATTAATTGCACTGGTAAGATATCAAAATGCAACTCTTTATTTCAGTATTGCCATATTGCATACAATTACAGTACTTATTAGGCTTACAGTAAGGCCTGATACATACATACTCCATGACTGCCTGAGATGAGTTAACCTGTATTGTTGCACCTCCATGTTCATTGAAATGTCTTTAGCAGCAGTATAATAGAGAAGAAAAGATATGAAAGCATATTCAATAACAGTCTTGGCTTTGTCCTGCAATCTATATTGTTTAATGAGGATCTATCAGTATACTTATACAATTGAGGGATGTCAGCAGTTCTAAACTCATCCTCCCACTGGCTAAGGAAGTCCTTCTTCCACTGTTTCAGGTTAGTATAGTGTTGATGACAAATCTCTCCAGTGTTTGGGATGCCAGTTGCACTGGAGACAGCCTTGGCTAATCTGTTTGAAGTCTCAGTCTTATTCTGAGACCTGGTATTGCCCTCCTGCAGCAGCCGACAGCTGTAGCATTGAGTGCCACAAAAATCCTGGACTCCTCAACACCCCATCTCTGTGCTCTAAATTCAGTACCATCATCTCCTACACCAGCCATCCTTGGAGAAATCAAGTAGCAGCTCTATATCTGAACTGACACCAAATTCCAATCTCACATTTAACAGCTAGTGCATTAACATGCACAACCATGCTAACTTTATTTGCATGATGGAAAGCACACAGAGGCATTGGAAAACAAAGATGAAGGTATTTTCTGAAATAGCGATGAAGGTGTGAAACATGGCAGTGAGATTTGCCATGTCTGATGCTCAACCTATTCACACTTTCTCATATGGTCAACACTGACAAGTTTTATGGCTTGGCTTGTTATCCTTGGTGTTTTAGAGTTTAAATAGGATGACATAGGACATAACTTTCTGGAATTACTCACTGTAAAAAGATATTTGACCAATCTGGAAATCCAACTGGAGGAAGAAATACTGCATACATTTCAAACAAGGTGATTATTTGTCAGTTCTCAGTGTTACAGGAGAACTGACTTTCAGCCATGTTCTTTACAGATAAATAGCATTCAGTATGGATGGAGCTATACTTGAGATAGGCCTGTATGTCTGTGACATCCGCCACATAACCCACGCACTCAGGTCACTCCAAAACAAGTACAAATATGACTCTGTTGTTGTCCATGTTGGTGTGAATGACCTGAGATGTACCTCCCTGGACTACATGAAAAGAGACATGGAAGAGCTCTCCAATCTTGTAGCCCAGGCAGTTATGACCCTAGCCCTGAGTAGCATTCTGCCATTGCCCAGAATGATACCGCAGTACAAGGACAAAATGATTGACTTCAACAATTGGCTAAGCTTCTGGTGTCATTCTAAGGGAATCCAGTATCTGTCTGCTTAGGATGACATGGTCGACAGACCATGATGCTTTGCCACAGATGGCCTGCACCTGTCGCCCCTGGGATTCTGGATACTGGCTAAGGCTCTTTCTGCCCCTATAGTGCCTTTTTTAGGCAGGGTTCAAATAACAAATTCACCACCATAACAGGCAAGCAAAAACTGAGGGTAATGCTACACAGTGCTAGAAGTCTAAATCTCAAAATGTACTCACTCGAGGCACTCCTTAAAATGAAGAACATCGATATCTGTGCAGTGACTGAGACCTGGTTCAGGGCTTCAGAGAGCACCCCTGCACTACCAGGCTATAACTCATACCACACTTTTCGGCCATGTAACATAGACCGAAACACCAAAGGCGTTGGTATGTCCATATTCATTAAGGATATCCACACCTCCAGGCTAGTTGCTCAGCATAATGCATCCGAGGTTATCCAAGTGCAACTAACTCTGGGCAAAAGTGCAATCTAAATTGTAGCTTGCTACAGATCCCCCACCATGCCCCAGGATTCCCACTCCTCTTTTCTTGATGTACTGGAAAATATTAGGTTCAACCAAACACTCTAATAATGGGCGACTTCAACTACCCCACCATTAACTGGGAAAACTATTCGTGTACCAACTCCTTAGCTCAATGCTTTCTAGAATTCATAAACTCCAGTGCCCTAGATCAACTTATCCACATCCCCACCAGGGGCAACAATAGCCTAGACCTAGTCATTACCAATATGAGTGACCGGTGTTCCACACCTGAAGTCAACTCCTTGTTGGTCCAATCCGACCATAAGCTTATCACCTTTGATATCCACATCCTGCCCTCACCCCCCCATTAAGGAAAAGACAGTAAAACATTTCTCCAAAGCCAACTTCATGCTTCTTAAGACAGAAGTGGTGAACTTCATGACACCCATGCAGATGGACAATACAGTTACAACTGCTAAATCCTACACAAATGCACTCTATAAGCACTTACACAAGTGCATGGATCATGCTATCCCAAACAGAACCAAGACCCTATCCTCCAAAAAAAGAAAGCCAATCTGGTGGTCCCCTGCCATAAACAAACTGTACAACAGAAGGAAGAAACTGTTGCAAAAGAGAGTAAAATCCCATGAGTGGAGGACTCCCTGGTCAGCATCAGTAAGAAGCTGAGATCCCTTATAAGATCCGCCAAAGCTAGCTATGAAAACAAAATTGCCACTAAATCCAAGGACAACCACAAAGCATTCTATAGTTATGTCAAGAATCTAGATGGCAACACCCAGATCTGCTCTGAGTTACAGCAAAAAGGCATGAACATTACAGAACCAATTGATATTGCCAACATCCTGGCAGATCGGTTCAGTGCTAACTTTACCCCCCTCTCACCCCCTAAAGGGCCCATAAGCTATACAGGAAGAATGCAGAGTCCCTGTAATCCCAGCTATGCAGCTGCACTCTCTAAAGCCAGAAACACAGCATCCATGGGACCGGACAACATCTCAGGCTGCGTTTTACACGAACTTCAGAACGAACTGGCTCCCCACTTAAGCACCATGTTCAATAATAGCCTTGCATCAGGCTTTGTGCCCACTGAATGGCACACAGCAACAGTTATCCCACTCCACAAAGGGAGAGCCACCACTGATCCCGGGAATTATTGACCTATTAGCCTGATGAGCTTGGTCTGCAAGGCCATAGAATGTATCATCATGGAACTCATAAACAAAGACATTGGTAACCTCCAAACTCTGGATCCCACCCACTTCAGGTTTGTGAAAGGCAGATCATGCCTCCTGAACCTGATCGACTTCTTTGAGGCAGTCACCAAAGCCGTGGATGAGGGTAAGGTGGTTCACACAGCCTATCTTGACCTCGCCAAGGCTTTCAACACCATCCCCCATTCTGGAATTATAGCTAAACTCACTAAACTAGGTATAAATCCCTACATCACAAGATGGGTTGCCAACCGGCTCACTGACAGAACCCACACTGTAAAAGTTGCAGACTGCAAATCTGACCTCAAAGCAATGACAAGTGGAGTACCGCAGGGTTCCATCCTGGGACCTTTCCTGTTTGGTATCTACTTCTCTGAAGTACAGGCTAACACAGAAGGCCTCTGGCTAATGAAGTTCGCAGATGACTGCAGACTAGGAGCCATAGTCAAGTCCCCAAATGATGTGGACATCCTACAGAAGGGCCTCACTGAGGCAGATGCCTGGTGTCAGAGCCATGGCCTCAAGCTCAATGCCAAAAGTGCAGTGTCATCCCCTTTGTTAAAAACTCTGTACCCATGAACTACCACATAGACAGCAATCTACTTAACACCAAATGTGTGATAAGAGACCTTGGGACCCAGGTGGACAGTAGTCTCTCCTTTGATAGACACATTGCCACAGTAGTCAGGAAGTCCTTCTATGTGGCACACCTCATCATAAAAGGGTTCTCATCCAGGAAAAAAGAGGTCATTGTTCTCCTCTACTCATCACTCATTAGACCCATTACAGAGTACAACGCCCCTTTTGGAATGTACCTCACAAGACATCTACAGCAGCTGGAAAGACCACAGAAGTACCTCACAAAGAGGATTACTGGCCTCAAACAAATGCCCTACACTAAGAACTGTAGAAAGGTAAACAAAACTGAAAAAATAAAAGATTGGTTTGAGAAACCAGCATGACAGTCCACAAAATTACTGAATAAACTATTTATTAAACTGTTTTAAGTGCTTTTCGTAAGCCTAGCGGCAAACTTCATCAGAAACAATTTCAAATAGAAGGAACCCTTCTTTATAAAAGAACAGGTGGTTAAGATTGACCAATTGCATCACTTTGTTTAACATGAATAGAAGCACCTTAAAATTAAAATGACAACTACGTATATAAAGCAAAAACAAGACTACAATAATATATAGACATGGCTTAAAAGTATTCACAATACTCAATATTTAAAAACCATAACAACGGCTTATACATTTGAACAATTTGCAACAAGGCTTTTAACAGCATATTATACAATACCTCCCGTAAAACGTGCACACTGATTGGCCAGCCCAACCAGCGTGCCCATTGTAAATCCCTCAATATACTAACAGAAAAAGGTCCGGTCGCCCGGACTTTTTCCGTTAGTATAAAACACTGTCTCGCTATGTTAAAAGAGTTTAACATAGCGACACAGGTTTAAAAAAAGCAACGGAGATCTCTGTTGCTATTTTTAAAGCTGTCTCGCTATGTTAAACTTCTTTAACATAGCGACACAGTGTGTAAAAAGCAATGGAGATCTTGCGATCTCCGTTGCTTTTTTTTTAAAGCTGTCTCGCTATATTAAATGGGTTTAACATAGCGAGACAGTTTTAAAATAAGCAACGGAGATATCCGTTGCTTATTTTAAAGCTGTCTCGCTATGTTAAATCCATTTAACATAGCAAAACAGTAAAAAAAAGCAATGGAGATCTTGCGTTCTCCGTTGCTTTTGCCGACAGTTCTGATGTACTGCGCAGGCGCGCAGTACATCAGAACTGCCGCAGAATACCAGACAGCTGTGGAAGGGCAGTAAAGAGGCATTATACAATGCCATTATTTAAGAAAAGTAATTATTTATTTTCTTAAATAATGTCATTAATATAGCAATAACCCACTTCAGGGTGTGGTAATGCTGGATTTACCACGGTTGGCTTTGTTTGGTCCCTCGGGACCAAACCACGCCAACCGTGGGTAAATCCAGCATTACCCACACCCAGGCGTGGGTTATTGCTATATTAGTTCACCTCTGTAAACTTTTTAGTTTAAGAATACTACTGATGGAACATGTGTCATTTAACCCAGGAAGGTTATAGGCATTCAGCCTCACTTGCCAGGTTAATTCGAGTTCTTCTAGTTTTAGTGGTCTAGGACCACCCCTACTGTCATACTTGGCTTGTTCAATACTAATAAACCTAAAAGCATGGTCTTTATTAGCAAGAATGTGCTTAGCTAGAGCAGTCTCTAGTTTGAGTTTATTAATAGCATATTGGTGTTCATAAATTCTGTCGCGGAGCCTACGCTCCATCTTTCCTATATAGAAAGCAGGACAGAATTTGCACCTAGCTAAATAAACGACAAAACTTGAGTTACAGTTGAATCTGCCTTTAAGTTTATATACTGTACCATTGCTCTTAAAAGTATTAGTAACTTCTACGAATTTACAGTAGTTACAATTTTCACACTTGTTCATCTCATTACACTGTACAACTGGGTTATATTGCTGTTCTAAGAGGGTTTTAAGGTTCATCCCTCTCCTAAATGTCACTCTAGGGAACTCACCTACTTTAGAATAAATGTTAGGATTCATCTTAAATAGATCCCAGTTTTTCTGTAGAATACCAATACATGAGTAGCTGTGTGTAGTGTATGTAGTAATAAAACTTGGTGTGACATTCTTGGCCTCACTATTCGATATTCTAATACTGGTGTCTATATGCTCATCTACTTCCTTATAGAAGCCAGTAGGAGTCAGTGGAGTTTTTACACTTAAAAGTGGTATATACACCTTGTCCGCTCTCTTAGCTTTAACCTCTTTAATAAGGGCGTTCAAAAGTGGTTCAGGATAACAGCTGGAAAGGCCACAGAAGTACCTCACAAAGAGGATTACTGGCCTTAAACAAATGCCCTACACTGACCGCCTCAAAAAACTTCAGCTTTACTCCGTAGCATATTGCCTACTCCGAGGTGATCTCTGCCTAACATATAAAGCTATGTCAAACCCAGAGCTGTTGGACATTCTACACCTAAAGAAATCCCAATCCCTCTGAGCTACACACTCTAGGGACCTAAACCTTGTCACCACAATAAACAGGACACACTGGAAGGATAGATTCCTGTCCCAGAGACTTCCTATACTCTGGAACAAGCTACCCATTTATGTCAAGCAAAGTTCTTCATTAGCACTCTTCAAGAAAAATCTTGATGAGTGGATGGGAAATAGGAAATACACCCCGGGGATCACTTTTGTGTCTCTGCTGGACAGTGGCACAGGAAAATAACTTTCTTGGGTGGCGTAGGCTATGGAACCTTGCTGGCAAGGCTTACGTAGGCCCTTGGGCCAATAGCCTAGTACCTACCTATGAACCTATGAACTTTAGGAAGTCCTGTGAAATACATTCCCATGAAAGAGTCAGTATTACTATTTGTAAATGCATGTCAGATGGATAGACTTTCTTGAGCTGAGTAATACAGGTTGGGGGTAAAAGACATACATACTTCTCTACACATACTGTCCTCAGAGTTGGGCTATGTGAGGAGAGGAGATAGTTTTAACATAAGTATCCTGCACATTATAGATATGCAAGTACATTTTTCATCCATCTTTATACTTATCCTGCTTAGGAAATTACGCACACATTCAACTCTGTTTCATAACTAAGTCATTAATGAGATATGCTTTGAGGTATGCGTCCTAAAAATAATGTAGTTTTTAAAGCATTAATGAGACAATAAAAATAATTACGACAACCATTTGTATGTAGTGATACCTTCCTAATCAAAATGTTCTTAGAAATTGCATGCTGACACCCCTAGAAAGAATAAATGTTATCTGGATTTGAACCCTGAATCATGTATGCTCAAGTTATAAAGCCAGTGCACTTATAACTTGTGCCCCATCGACAGCTGCACAGCAGGTGGATTTTCTCTACTCAGTAGTGTACAGTGTTAATGTCCATGCATTGCCAGTAAGTCTATTTGTGCTACAGCAGACTGCCCAAAAAATCCTTTTCACTTTTTTCCTTTAGAATGTAATCTTGATTGCTTGCCACTCTGCAGTGAGCAAGTGCACAAGACAGGAAACAGAAAAAAATAGCATATGAAGTTCTAATGAAATGTCATAAATCTTTTGTAACAATTTCCACATTCCCTTGACTCAGAAGGGATTTGAACCTGAGAGCAACTGTGTAACGTGGACAAAGTCACTACCTTTATAGCTTATGCCACAGTATTAGGTATACCTCATGTCCACATTACTCACTCATTAGTAATACCATGCAGGTGTGGCAAAACTGCACTAATGGAAATGACAGAAATGAAATTCTTCACTCTTTCCTTCACCAGTGAACCCTGTTTGCACTCAGTAAGCAGTGCAGAAATTACGCAGGCAAAAAAAGTATATAGCAATTTATATTCCACACAACAATACGTAAGCTGCATATTCACATCTGCTGCAAAAATTACAAGCAGCATGTGGCTTCAAGTTGAATTCACAACCTGCATCCTCCTTCTTATTTCTTTAAACTCATTTAACTTACACTGTGCTCTACAGTGATACTTAGGTGAGCAGTGAAATTTCTTCTCTTACTCCAGTGCTGTAGTAAAGCATACCTGTGACACTCTAAAATGCATTACTGATGGCATGTCAGATTATATTCCACACTTTGTACTTTGGGCAGTGGACTCTCATCCACTGCTTTGAAATGGTGCCAGACCAAAATGTGCTTTCCCAAAATGCATGCAAATGAAGAACATGCATGCACAAACACACACACACACACACACACACACACACACACACACACACACACACACACAAACAAAAATAAATAAATAAAATAAAAAATGTCAGTAATAACAAATACCAGGGAATAATAATGAAAATGTAGGATTGTAAAGTTTTATTCATCTGTGTGTGTTACAAGCAGTTCATATGTTCAGAAAATGTACATTAATTCTGTCAGACAGCACACTATCTGGATTTGAACCCTCAGTTCATTGCATTAACAGCACACATTCAGTGTTTTTTCTTATCCCTCTTTGCCACCAGTGTAGGAGCAGGAAAATGTTCCTTTCTCATTTGCTTGAACATGTCCATATCAATGTGATATTGACAAATACTTTAGGCTAACAATAGACCACACCATACTAATGTAATTAGCCATGTTAGAGTGGAACAGGTGCTGCCAGCTATTTCTTCTCTTTATTTGCTGAGCATCTTCCCATCCTCTCAGCTTAATTACAGAAATGTAATGTAATGGGGATTTATTTGCATCTTTGTTTCAATGTGTTAGATAGTTGATCAACATTTAATAAAGCTTTTAAGCAAAAGATGGACAGCATGCTCTTAGTACAAGAATATCAGTGTTATAAAGGTTGTTCTCACAGATCTCAAAGGGCTTACACTTTTTAATTCTAACTCTGCATGATGTATACATTTCAGGGAGGAAAATCTGTTTAGTGCTGCTTGTTTTAGTCAGAGCAATTAGTAACTCTTGAAAGCCATTAGGAGCTAACAATTGTCATTGCTCCTCCCTGCACTCCTAGGGCATGTGCATATAATCACGTAGCTACTTATATCATATTTACTTCCCCTAATTAATGTGATTTTTTTTGATAATCATGAATGCTTATGATTTCATACCTCATTTGCATAAGCATAGTGCTCAGAGGGCTTAATCTACACTATATAAAAGTAATGATGTAACTGTGGAAGTGAAAGGAGGGGAGACTGGATAGAGACAGACCATTACTGATAGTTAATAGGAGGAGATTGCTCTACAAATTACTGCACTATTTCATAAGGTATGCTTGTCCTCTTCATAAAGTTGTTACAAGTTCACATTCAGAATGTATTTCAATATGCAATAGAAAAAAATTGATATATATGCAATTTTTTCATTCACTGCTGGTATACTGCACAAATGTCAGTTCTTGCTGTGCTTTCAAAGCTAGTATGATTATATTACAGTTTTATGTTATCATTTTATCTTGAAGTTTCACCAGTTACTTCAGACAACTGTATTGTGTTTATTATCGGTTTCAAGGGGTTGTGCATGTTTTGCTAACAGAGGTGTTAGGTTTCTCAGATGTCTCCTAACAACCTCCTCAACAGTGGAGAGACCAGAAGAAATTGTTTGGATACCTGGACTTTGAATTTTTGCCTAGTTATTGGTAATCCTGCCATCCAGCAGCTATTTATACAACTGTTGTTCTCATTACAGAAATGCTAACAAAATGGATGCAATGCTAATTGTCAAATAAAAATACTTCAAAAGACCAAAAGCATAAGGTTCAGTTCAGGTATTTTTATTCTTGTGCAAGGTGGCAAAAAATGCAGTTACAGAGTTTGTCTGACTAAATCAGGAAGTGTCACAATTATTATACCTTTCTTTCAAGACATTGCCCACTACGACTGATGTAGTAGATCACCAGTTCACAATTCTGTTACTTTACAGATGTTTTTCACATTTCTAGCTGACTCTTCAAAGTTTAAAAAAGATTTTTTCAGTAAACAGGATGGCCTTGACGACCACCGGTCAATTATAACTTTCTTGCTATGTGATGTTACATGTCTAGGTACTATGGCTAATTCAAGCACAATGCAAGTACAGATTTCTGAAGTAGTTCATTGTTTATAGTATCTAACTTTCTTGCAGCTTGTACACTTTTTCATTAGCACGAACAGAGCTTATTGTCCATAATGAATGGATCTACAGAAATTATTATTATTCTCTATTTAATTTCCTGACCTAGTAAAAAATCACCTGCTTTCCAGTACATTTCCAAGGCATAAACCTGTATTTTGCTGTGCTAGCAAACTAGGTCAGAGTGCATCTTGCAGTGTCAGCAAGCATAATTTCAGAAAAGCATGTTTTCAGTTTCAAATAGAACTAATGCTGCATATAGAATAAAAACGTGCTAATCTTCCCTTATTTAAAATAAGCATTGCACACATATGTTAATACATATTTTCCTAACATTTCCACCCTGTTAATACTTTTTATTCTATTTCAAAAGCATAAACAGTTTGTTTCTTCTCCTAACCTCTTCCTTTGAGGATTTGCAGCTAAGAGAGTAATTCAGTTTAATACTTATGAAAGTGTTTCCTTTTTCAATAGTTCTTCAATTTCAGTACTTTGATACAAAGTCTCAGAAACTGACATGTCTATAAAGTCTTTGATTAATTTTTTCATGCAGGGAATACCACAGCAAATACATGCTCCTAACAGAAGTAATCCCACACAAATGTCAATCAGGATGTTAATTAGGATGGAACCCCACCCCCCAAACAAATTCTGGAAAAAGTCCGTCAGTGGGTTCGGGCCTGGCATGGTCATGTCTGACACTTGCTGAATCACTTTCAAATGATCGTTGATTTCATGTTTATTGTCGGGAATGAACAAACAACACTCGTCTTTGATTAAAGCACACATACCACCTCTCGCCGCTAGGGTGAAGTCAAGAGCCATGCAGTTTTGAAGCACCACAGTTCTCATTGCATTCAGTTCATCAGTCATTAATTCAAGAGCAGAAAAAGTTGCATTGCTCATGACCTCGAGAAGTTTGGATAGCTTTCTCAGTTTCCAAATTGATTTAACTGCACCATATGCAGGGGCTATGCAAGCCCAGGATATGATAGTATCACTCAAGTCCATGTGTGCTAGTTTACTCTTGTCTTTCATAGAGTTATGGTTTCTCCAGCCTGCTACAATCTGTCCCACGGTATTCTCAGGTTTCTTGATTGGATTTTCAGGTTTCTTTGCGACGTCTCTGACGTTTCAAATTCTCCCATAAGGCAAAGCTGTAGTGTGTCGTATGGCCGGGACCAGGTAATCCAAAAAAACAACTGCCGGACCAATTCTCAGGCAACCATTTGTATGCCTTTTTCCCACATATGAAATAACAGTTTTCTACCTTAGTATTGATATACACCTTCCCTGCACGAAACATTTTCTTATCTATAATAGACAGTTGCTTTAAAAGAACAGGATTATGTTGTATATCACTGACAGTTTTATGCAAGGACTCAAAGTATAAGTCATAATCTGCATCACAAATTGTTTCTGTATTTTTAGCATTTTTAGGTTTAATATAGCATTTATAAGAAACAGTTACATTACATTTGCTCCAACCTACTTGAATCGTGTCATTCTTAAAAAATCATACAATTCCTGTTTGTGTAACAGGTAGGAATAATGCAATTTTGTCTCTAGATTTTACAGGTGTAGTCTCAAAAATCAAGTTTGCCCAGGTCTCATTGACCCCTAGGGGGACAGCAGCCATCAATAATCCCCGTATACTGTTGGTATAGCTGTGCAAATCCAACAATTTGCAATATTAAAAGTCTCAGCATACACATATTTGATTGCTTGGTAAGTGTTAAAGTTCGACTGCCAGTCTATGAGTGTTGAATCACGTTTGTTCAGTCTAGCTGGTGTGGCTGAAGAAAAGAAAGGCCACAGCAAAAGCCACAGCAAAAAGAACATTGTCACTAATGCAGTTATTAAGATGATTATGCAACACTGCTGAAGTCATTCAGTATTTCTATTATCTCTGGGTCTTGTCATTCTACTGCTGCTGTGTGTTAGCAAGAGTTTTATCAAGTTCAAAGTTTTTGACTAGTTTACAGTGTGTCAAATGAATCCAAGAGGAACGTTCCACAATCTTGACTGCTGTGGGCGTGCTCAGCAGTACTTGATACGGACCTTCCCATTTTGGTGTCGTCCAGTTCTTCTTTTTGATTGTCTTCACCCAGACCCAAGTGCCTGGGGCTACTGCTACTTCAGATGGTTTGGTTTGGTCTTTATCTGAAACAGAATTAAACTGTAAAATATGTTTGTTATTCAGCATACTCCTCATATACTCTGCGAGTGTCCAATCTGCTTCCCGGTCTGCAGGCATGAGAGGTTTCCACTGAGGTATATAATAAGCTCTTCTGAAAATCTTTTTGAAAGGTGTCAATCCTTTTGCATTCGAAACAGTTCTCATGCTCAACAGTGCCAGGGGCAAACAGTACACCCAGTTCTTCTGTGTCTCAGCCATTAGTTTTTTAAGCTTATTCTTTAAAACTCCATTGTGCCTCTCTACTAACCCTGCAGATTGAGGGTGATATGCACAGTGATGTTTTAAAGAAATCCCAAAATACTGGCTCAACTGTTGTATAGTTTGGTTAACGAAATGTGTACCATTGTCACTGTAGATCCTTTCCGGTATGCCAAATCTAGGAAAAATGTCTTTAACTAGGGTCTTTGCAACAGTGGCTGCATCTGGTTTACTAGTCGGAAAGGCCTCCACCCATTTGGAGAACATATCCACAATGACAAGGCAGTACTTTTTGTTTTCACATTTGCTCAGTTCTATGAAATCCATACAGATAGTATGAAATGGATACGGTGGTGTAGGGAAATTCCCTTGCTTGGGCTTTAATGCCCCTTGTGCATGATGTTTATTACAAGTGTGACATGACAGGCAAAATTTTTAGTGTAGTTTGTAAACCCATACATAGCGAATACCTGATTCACTAACTGTACCACCCCCTCTGTTGAGACATGGCTCTGCCCATGGCTCAACAAAGCTGCATATCTAAATAAATTAGATGGTAATATTGGTTTTCCCTCTTTGGAGATGTACAGCCCTTCCTTGAGAATTGCTCCTCGTTTTTTCCACTTTTGTTTTTCAGCTTGTGTAGTAAGTGTCTACATTGTTTTCAACATTTCTAAGTCTAAAATCTCAGAAGGTTATAATTCCTCGTTCAAAAGAAATGCTTCTGAGGCTGCTTGCTTTGCAGCTGTGTCAACTCTCGCATTGCCTTTTGAAATCCTATCTCGTTGTTTTGTATGAGCTATGCATTTACAAACAGCTACTTTCTGTGGCAACTAAATAGAATCTAACAAATCTAAAATAAACTGTGCATGGTTAATCGGTTTGCCAGTAGATGTCACCATTCCTCGATTCTTCCACTGTTGTGCAAAAACAGGTACAGTAGAAAAAGCATACTGGCTGTCTGTAAAAATGTTTACGCTTTTACCCTTTGCTAAGGTACATGCCCGTGTCAAGGCAATCAACTCTGCTGCTTGTGCAGATAAGCTATGTGGTAGAGGTTTCGCTTCTACAATCTCAGTATCAGAAACTACTGCATAACCTGTTAGGTTCTGTCCTGTAGGACTCCTTTTTCATGAGCCATCCATGTAATATGTCACCTCGGCATTATCCAAGGGAACATCCGTGAGGTCTTTTCTAGGCAGTGTCTTTTGCTGAATAACCTGCAGGCAGTTATGGGGTGTGCCATCCACAGGAGTTGGGAGCAAGGTAGACAGATTCAAAGTAGTACATTGTTCAATTGTCATGTGAGTTTGGCACAGCAATATAGTAATTCAAAAAAGATGCCTATCAGGGGAAAGATATGCTACTTTTTCTTGCAGTAAAATGATTGTGACTGCATGAGGCACTGTCAATGTGAGAGGGTGGAATAACACTACTGAGGCTGAAGCCTGCACTGCCATTGCAGCTGCAACTACTGCTTGTACACAGTGGGGTAGAGACTGCGCCACTAGGTCCAGTTGTGATGAATAATAAGCAATGGGGCATTGTTTATCCCCATGCTGTTGAGACAATACTGATGTCATATAACCTTGCTTGCAATCTACAGTTTGGAAAAAAACATTTGTGATAATTTGGTAATCCTAAAACTAATGATGATGCTATCAATTGTTTCAGTTTGCAGAAAGTTAATTCTGCTTCTGGTGTCCATTGTATTAAATCTTGTGCTGTCATAGGCTTCTTAAAAATCAGGTCGGTTAAAGGTTCAGATTCCAAAGCATAGTTTGGTATCCAGCTTCGACAAAAATTAGTCGTACCCAGGAAGGACATCATTTCCTTCTTGGTTGTGGGTTTAGGTGCTTGTAAGATCGCTACTTTTCTGTCCTCATCTAATGTTCTGCCATCTTTGGATATTACATATCCAAGGTATTTCACTTGTTTTCTCCAAAGCTGTAATTTATTTTTGCTTACTTTGTGTCCTTCAATTGCTAGGAATTTTAATAACGCTATAGTATCTTCCTTACAATCTTGCTGGGTAGGGGCGGCTAGCAGGATGTCATCAACATAAAGTAAAATTTGACTACCTCTCGGTGGGATAAATCCCGCTAAATTGCTTGCCATCTCTTGTGAGAATATCATTGGGCTTTCACTATAGCTCTGTGGTAGTTGTGTATATGTATACCGCTTCCCCTGAAATGTAAATGCAAACCAATACTGGCTGTCAGGGTGTATCGGTATCGAAAAGAATGCGTTGCTGATATCTACCACAGAAAATACTTCTGTTGAGGTTTTAAATCATTCAACAAGGTATGTGGATCTGGCACCGTAGGTGCTCTTGGTATTACTGCGTCATTTACAGCTTGTAAATCTTGGACCATACACCATTCTCCGTTTGCTTTTTTAACTGGGAATAAGGGTGTGTTACATGGTGAATCGGGAGATTCCACCAGTATTCCCTTCTTAAGCAAAGCTACTATGATAGGTTTAATACCTGCCTCTGCATCTTTTCTCAAGGGGTACTGTCTCTTTTGTGGTCTAAATGCTGACTTTGGCATGATAGTAACTGGTCCTGCTGTGCGAATAAGTCCTACGTCTGACTTTCCTGTTGACCAGAGAGTTTCTGGTATGTCTAACAAGGCTTTTTCTTCCTCTTCTAATAAGAGGGCTTCTCAGTGTCTTTGCTGGACTTTAAGTGTACAGCTGGATGTGTTTGTGTTATCCAGTTCAGTTTCTGTTTTTGTATTCCCTGTTCTGACAGCTCTGATTCTGTCTGTTTTTCCCATTTTGTAACTTTTTCTCCTAGGTCTATCCATTATAAATCTTCCTCTTTAGTTAAACTAACATGCAGTAATAGATTTGATTTGTAAAGTGAAAAGAACTCCTGGGGTAATGAACAGCTAACTACACTGTTCCCTTTCATGTCCCAGTACAAATTAGACAGTACTAATCTGTTTGCATGATTTCTAAACAATTCTTGTTCATATTCTTTATCAGGTCCTGGTGTATTACAATAATACAGAGTACAGTGCAACAGGTGTTGTATGTCAGTACAAAGGGAGGGGAACTTACTGATAGCTACATTCATTAACTCTTCAGTTACTGCTCCAGGGCCAGTCATAACTAAGTCCTGGCTGTACCAGTAAAATGTCTCACCTTCCGTTTGCACTGAAAAAGTATTAGTTTGTTGCTGTGCTTCCATACCTTGCATGGTTGGAACTACTGCTATGCCTAATAGTTGCATAAGATCTCTGCCCAAAAGGTTCACTGGGCGTTTTGCAGAAACAACAATTTTGCTTTTCTGGGTTAATCCTGAAACAGGATCTGTTATTGTAATGTTATGGGAGAGAGGCTCCCGATACAGCTGTCCATTAGCTGCTTTTACTAGTATAAAGTCATGTGATTCTGAATTTTCTGGTAGTTTGGAGGGGTGTACCAGGGTTCGTGATGCCCCTGAATCGCATAAAAATTTGACTTCCCTCCCTTCTACCAGGAGTGTCACTTCTGGTTTTGTGTCAGCTAGATAGAGCTCTATGCTCAGTAAGGCTAGGTCTAATATTTCGTTTTCTTCGGTAGCTTCCTGCACTTCCTCTATTATCACATTCTCTGTTCCTTCTATCACATTGTCATTTGTCTTTTCTCTATTATTCCTATCTAGTGATTCCTGACTTTCATATAGTCAGTCCTCACCCTCATCGTTTTTGTCTTCCACTGCTGCCTTCTTATTTTTCTTGCAATCCCTTGCCAAGTGTCCCTTTTTCCCGCATTTGAAGCACTCACCTCTTTTCTTTCTCCCTTCAAAGTCCTCTGATTGCTGATCAGATTGTTTGTTTCCCTGGGCATTCTTTTTGCCCTTTTGTCCGGACTGTACTAAATAAACTTCTCCATCTTCCACAGCAAATACTTGGGCTTTCTTATTCTTTTTGTTATTAAAATGCCTTTCGGCATGTCTAGCATATTCAAGCAGTGATTGTAATCTGCTTGTACGATGGTCTCCCATATGTTTAGTAATGAAACTACTTATGGGTGCAATACTGTCTTTCAAAAATGCATTCTTTAACTGCTGCTCATATGGGGAATCTTGTGTCTGGTCTTCAGGTACCTGCATTCCACAGTGGTTGTTAAAACATTCTAATAATCTGGCAAAATATCTATCAACAGTTTCACTTTCTTGTTGGATGCATTGATTAATGTAAGTCCAGTCTGCCCTAGGATTCCATTTCTCAGAAATTCGGTCTGTCAGACCTTTCACTCTGTTATCTAGTTCTGCGCTGCTATGTGGGAGGGGCCTAAGTGCAGCATCACGGGGATTCCAGTTGCCACTGATTATGTGCCAATCTGGACCTACTATTTGTCTGACTACTTTTTCTACTTCCTCTTCGTTTAAGTGATAACTTAATCTCATGCCCTGTAAGTCTTCTAAGAACTTTCTAAAATTAACTTTTGGATGGGGAATTCCCTCTGTGGCTTTCCAGATGTCTTCCGGTGTCCATGGTCTGCATACTAAGAGAGTTGGGTCCTGCCCTTCTTGTCCTGCCAGAGGATTTGGTACTTCTATGAGTGGGCATATCTCTTCTTCATTCATAGCCCGTGAATTTCCATTCATTTGATGTAATTCAATATCCCCTTTTAAATTACATGTTCGAGACCTAGTCTCGATAGGATCTCGATAGGATCTCTAACAAATGGTAGTGGTTTTATAGGAATAACTGGATATCGTGGAGGTGGGCCAGTTTGTTCTTTTGCTTCATATTCTGGTAAGGGAGCTGGTAAGGGAACCGGAACTGGAGGGTGCGGAGGGGCCGATGCTATAACTAAGTTATTATACTCTTTGTCTAGAAACATTGCTTTTGAATTTTTATTCTTTTGTTCTCTTTGGTTTGCTTCCTCAATCCACCTGTGTGCCTGAGAAACTCCTAATTTACGCTGTTTTTTAACCTGACCTTTAGAATCGTTTTTTAAGTGTCTAATAAGTTTGATAAGCGAGGATCTTTCTAGTTTGATAAAGCACGCACAAACAACAAAACATAAACTCTATTCACATCCGCGTTTTCGTCTGTGTAACATCCAGACTTCTTCTGAAGAAGTCTGGATGTTACACAGACGAAAATGCGGATGTGAATAGCATTTATGTTTTGGTGTTTGTACGTGCTTTATCAAATAAACTTTTGGAACGGTGCTGCTTTTCGCTCTCTGTGGATTTACATTTTTGGTTTTTTGGTCATGTTTGTTATTCACCTGCTTTCTTGATCTTTCTAGTTTCCCATCAAATTCATATTTATTAACCCATTTAGTATAATATCTAACGCTGTCGGCGCGCTGTGATTGCATATATTTTGCGTCTTCGGTTAACGGTGGGTTTTGGGGTCTTTTCGTTTTTGTGCACGTATTACCCGTTTTATTCTAACCTTTTAAATGTTACGTAACCCTTTTATTTTTAATGTGGTACCACCAAGTGTTTACAGTCCCTTCAGCCTACTGGCCTACTTATTCTGTTTCCCTGATCTATGACAAGATAGCAATATTTCTGTCCTGGAATTTTAACAAAATTCTCACAGAATAAATACAATAACAGTGAAAATTATTTAATAACAATTGACAGTTTACTGTATCCATTAGCAACCAGACTGTGATGTATTTACAGATTTGACTATGCTATATACTAGATGATCCTTTTGGGAAGCACCCAGTTCTGTTTTGCTTCAGTTTTGTTTTGCCTTTGTTTTTGTAGTATGAGCTACTTGCATAACATAACGTTATGATACACCTTTGATTTAGTGCATTTAAGTTCAATATTCAGCAGGCTACAATCGATGTAGGCTAGAGAAGTAGCGAGTTATAAGCAAGTTATAAGCAACTATTTATTGAGTTTAAGTAATATATGAACAAAGCAAGTGGTTTAGGTAGATTTGCTGATATTGATATATGTTTTTATACATGTTTTTATAAGCATAAGTTAGGTCTTGATATGATTATCATATATGTATTTTTTGGATATGTTTTAACATTTTAAATGATATATCCACGATAGTTCATTATGACCTTTGAAGAATG
This sequence comes from Protopterus annectens, assembly GCF_019279795.1. Classification (NCBI taxonomy): domain Eukaryota; kingdom Metazoa; phylum Chordata; order Ceratodontiformes; family Protopteridae; genus Protopterus; species Protopterus annectens. The sequence continues at coordinate 1,336,538,310 of NC_056744.1, read as the reverse complement.
TAAAGGTGCTATGAACTATGTGGCTTTAAATTTTGACAGATGGTGCAGCTTTCAATTAGTTAATCAGATGTTTGAATGCTGACTTAATGATTACTACTTACTATATAAAGAATGAAGCAACGTGGCATAAGTAGATCTGATGAAGCGTGCATGCAGCACGCAAAAGCGCTTATCTCTGTTTATTTTATACTCCTTTTGGAATAAAAGAAGATTTTTTTGCATCAGTTGGACTTCTCGTGGTGTATCCTGATAGTTGTTTTCACTGTTACGGTTGGTTTATTTACTTGCTGCAGGATACTTTGGGAGAGTTAGCGGTAATATAATATTCTACTATCTAGAATAAATACAATCAAGTCCCTGATCTAAAACAGAAAAAAGTAGATTCACCCTACCTGAGCCTCAGTGATTGGTCACTCACTGTTCAAACGGAACCCGCCTTCAGTCGTAGATCAGAAAAGTGGCTGGCCTCTTTTGCATGACAATTCAGTCGGAGGTCTTTCAATGAAGAAGATCCGATGTGGTATCTTCCCTGCGCAGTTTCATGCCACCTGGCCCATCTGATCCCAGGCTAAACGAGGGTTTCCGGCTCGAAGGACCAAAAAATGTCAAAGAAAAATACTTCAAAAGACCAAAAGCATAAGGTTCATTTCAGGTATTTTTATTCTTGCGCAAGGAGACAAAAAATGCAGTTTCAGAGTTTGTCTGACTCAATCAGGAAGTGTCACAATTATTATACCTTTCTTTCAAGACATTGCCCACTACAACTGACGTAGTAGATCAACAGTTCACAATTCTGTTACTTTACAGATGTTTCTCACATTTCTAGCTGACACTTCAAAGTTTAAAAAAGATTTTTTCAGTAAACCACCGGTCAGTTATAACATTTTTGCTATGTGATGTTACAAGTCTAGGTACTATGGCTAATTCAAGCACAATGCAAGTACAGATTTCTGAAGCAGTTCGTTGTTTATAGTATCTAACTTTCTTGCAGCTTATGCACTTTTTCATTAGCATGAACAGAGCTTATTGTCCATAACGAATGGATCTACAGAAATTATTATTATTTTCTATTTAATTTCCTGACCTAGCAGAAAATCACCTGCTTTCCAGTACATTTCCAAGGCATAAACATGTATTTTGCTGTGCTAGCAAACTAGGTCAGAGTGCATCTTGCAGTGTCAGAAAGCATAATTTCAGAAAAGCATGTTTTCAGTTTCAAATACAACTAATGCTGCATATAGAATAAAAACGTGTTAATCTTCCCTTATTTAAAATAAGCATTGCACACATATGTTAATACATATTTTTCTAACACTATTGTATTACTGTTTCTTTTTTTTGGTGGTGGGAGGGGCTCCTTTAGCTTGTGTATAGTCTGAAGTGAGCATTGTGCATTCATTTGTTTTGTGTTGAGGATGGGTGCAATTATGTTTTTTTTAGGAGAATGCTTTCTGTATGTGCTATAAACATGTTTTTTTTCTGTTTCATGTCATGCAGGATTATGGCACACAGACCAGCTATTCCATGCAAGCAACCATTCAGTGATGTAGAGAATGAGGTCATCATTGAAACCTTATACCACCATGGATTCTTCCTGCTTGACAGAAGCAGAGGTGACATGTTTGAAAGAAAAAACATATAGCAGCATGTGATCGCTGACATAAATGCAGTTGGTGGCCGTGCCAGAAACTATAAGCAGGTGCAGCACCGTTCCACTGATATCGCTACAAAGGCATGTAAGTGGACAGCTATGGAAGCATGTGAACAGATAGCTGTGGGGGGTCCTGGTATGGAGCCACCACTCACTGAAAATGAATATTTCCTGTCTAGTTTCAGAGATCCAGATAGCTCAGCAGAGGGTTCACAAAACATCTTGATGTTGGTTTTGATGTGGGCAGTGGGTAAAGTGTGCCCCAAGAAGAAATTCCAGGTAAGCTATTTATATAAGGCATTTAATGCCATTCTAGACATTTTATGGGGTACCACCTCTGCATCTGCAAACATTGTATCCTGTGCCTTAAAAGAAAGAAGAGTCCAGCAGATATTGCGTTGGGGAGAATTGTTAATCTGACTGATTCTGCGATATCTCTTAAGGGGAAGACAAGCGGAACATTAGTCTCTTGTGCTTGTGTCATATGCATTGTGATGCTTATTAGCCTTCTTTACATTGCTGTCACCATTTTCCAGGGACATCAGAATTAACATTACACATTTGCTCATATAACACAGGTTCCACACATATTTTGACATTGCTGCAGTTAGAGTCATGTTCTTTATGGCTGTCTCTGTCTGATGCTATCAGTACACAGACATTACATGGGTAAGTAAAGTTTATTGATCTCGTACAGCATCACTTTTAATAGTTGCATCTGCTTAGGTTGTTATGTGTATTCCTTCACTGGTAAATGTGTGTGCACTGTTATTTGCCTCTTAGCTGCTGAGTATGTGCACTAATCTTTGAGCCTTAGGTAGTAAGTGTGTCCTTTGCCTCTTAGCCAAATCAAGGGTATATTGTGCATGCCTACATTTGCTGGCTACTTTTGCAGCTGGAAGTTCTCCCTCAGCATCCACTTCAGTATGTGCTGGTCCTGCCTGTGGTCCAGGAATGTGTGGTTCTGGCCCTTGCTATTCATGGTGCAGCTGTTACCTGAAGATAATATTGTGCAATACGGCATGGACTGTGAGAATTTGTGCACAGGTGCCTGAGTCACTCTACAGGGATTCACCAGATGTGTCTAGATAGCAGAACCATGACTTCAACATGCCACGCACATGTTCTATAATGTTTCTAGTTTGAGCATTGGTATTGTTTTATCTTTCTTCTATGGGGGCATGTGCATTTCTGATGGGTGTCATGAGCCATGGTTCCAGTGCTTAACCTGCATCACCCAGTAGATGGCCTTAGGAAATATCACCCTTATCAAACCATGTGTAAAGCTGTGAGGTGCACCATATGTGTGAATCATGGTATCAGCCTAGGTTGCCTGCACACAAATTGAGGGTGATCCCCTGAGCATTGCAGACAAAGGTGTAGCTAGGCATACTCAGTATACTCAAATGAGTACATATTTTTGAGAAGCTCTTGGAAACTTCAACACTCAAAAACACAATGTATGGAACTGTGTAAATGAATATTTATAGTACAGAGGTATACAAAGGAAGCTTATGTGAAAGGAATGCCATTACAATAATAGCTTTTTATAGGTATATGTAGTAACATGTTAAAAATACATGTCTCCTTCCTATATGTCTGGGGTAGCATTTTGAAGGTTGAGTACATTTTAAAAGTGATAGGTAGACAGTGGGGATAAAAACATTAGGTTTGAGTACAAAATATAAATTTGTGCGTACATCCTGGTTGCAAACAACCTGTAAGTTCACTGACTGGAACCCCTTCCTGTTGATGCGTGTGCTTCCCTGTTCACCATTTGTGGCTTTTATTTGTATGTGAGTGCAGTCTACGGCCACAAAATGTCAGGGAAATGTGCTACAACATAGAATTCCTGCATTGTTCTTGCTTCCTCCTCTGATGTGTGTGGAAAATATATGTACTCCCTTGGATGTTCTAACATGTCATTAAGACATCAGAGCAATATTCAGGAGGGTGAGGCCTGTGGTACTCATAATATATCCCCTATGTGCTGCTGGAAAGTACCAAAAGCCAGTATCTTTAATGCTGCAAATACCTTAGTATCCACTGGCGTGTGTTCTCCTCAATTTCCCCTGGGTCTGAAGTAGGGGTGGCAGAGGTTGCAGAATTCCTGTAGTGTTTCCCTATCAACCCTGTATGGCGCTACTATTTCAATATCATGCAGTTCACGATATGTTAAATGGGGTTTGAACAACCTTCTTCTCCTAAGACAAGGTCTATCAATAGCAGCAGCCCCTAACATTGCTTTTTTAAAGCAATATGGTGGCTGTATTCCAATAGGTTTTGGTGTTCATGCCAAAGGGCTTGCCATCTCTACACACTTTATAGGTTCCTTAATGGCTCCACCATGTTGGATTGGTTAATAAGCAGGTAATTTCTCTAACTATGCTTTCATTAGCATACTCTGTTGTTTACTTTTTTTTTGAGACTCTACATGATGTGTAGAGCTGTTTCTGTTGAGGTGTGATGCACAAACCATAGCAGCAGAGAGCATTCCTCCCAACCTCTCAGAAGAAGAAATCGAGACAAAGCCAAAAATAATGGGTAGTCAACGGCCCCAAGATAGGGATAGATTTTAAATATTGCTCCTATAAACTTAGATAGATACTAGAATATCAGGTTTTGTATTGTCATGTATTTTCTGAAGAATATGAAGTCTGAAACTCAATTGGCTGCCATTATTTATTATTATTTAGTGGCTTCAATCTTCAGTGATTTGTCATAAAAACACAAATGTCATGGAGCTTATCTGTAAATGTTTAATTAGCTGTATGAACTATGTCCTTTTGTGACATGTGAAATGTAACTTGCAATTATTGTGGAGCTTTTCTGCCCGGGCCTCCACTGAAAATGGGCTCTTTTTGGCCCAGTGGACTTCCCCGGTCATCAAACTTAAATAAATAAATAAATAAAATAAAATTTTATGAGGAAGAGACCAAAAATATGAGGCAAACATCTGAACATTCTTTGAAAATTGGGACAGTTCAGAGGTATGGCGTGGAGAGTAGGTGTTCATGAATCTGACTTCAAGTGCTGACAGCCCCCCTCACATATTCTTCCTGAAGTGCCAAAAATATAATTATAACCCAGGTGCTGTTAACCACTCTAGCTTCTAATTCAAAGAACTGTTAACAGACATTTTAATAATGCTATTCATTAAGGTCTGCAGTGGGAAGATGCCTGTTTTGTATTGAACACTGGCAAAATGTGCTTTATTTGTTTAAAAAAAATCCTTAGAATAAGGCATAGAACAAAAATTCAACTTTTTGTTCTACAATTTGGGTTAATGACATTTTTTATTTCTACTGAAGCATTAATGTCTTTGGGCATGACATTTTCCCACCTGTTTTGTACAGGTAGCTAATCTTCTGGCTTGTTACACTGTATCATACTATTTCATCCAAACCATTATCTGTGAGCATGACAAATAAGAAGTGTTTCCTCTGTTGGGCACATTGCTAGGATTTGTAAGATTATGGCATTCACTGTTGTTCTGTATGGAAATGGTCTTCCTTTTTTAACAGTGGATCAATGGTGAGTTAATGCGTATAGTGTTATTCTATGCGTTACTAGAATGGTGGGTTTTTTTTCACGTGTACTATGTGTCCAATGAGTTAGCCACTGTGCTCCTATTGTCCCTGGCAAGAAAAGGAGCCTCCAGCCATCACTAGTAAGCCCCTACTCTTTCTGGGCAATTCAGATCATGTGTCCCAGCTGAAAAGACTCATTTCCTTAATCACATCCATTTGCTCCACTAATATCTCTGACAAAGTAGCCTGTAATGAATTTCTAAAATCTGCCAACTCATTATGTTCCAGGAAAAAAAAATATGTTCCCAATTATTATTTATTTTATTTTACATTTGTTAACCTGGGAAGACCAACTGGAGACATGTCCTTTTTCAGTGGAGGTCCGAGGAGAAAAGCTCCAGTTATACCAGTAAAGTACAGAATAATCTTTCTTTCCCATCACACCTCCAGCACTTGCTGTGTACCTGAAGAGAAATTCACAGAAGTCTGCTTGAGGATATAAAAACACCTATCCAAACATTTTCTAGCAAAAATCCCAAACCCTCTGGATTTGTTGCATATTTGGGGGTCATGTAGTTGTCCTCCCATTGTTTCTTTATACATTGCCTTGCTAATCTCTCTTCCCACTTTTAATAACCTCCTCTGATTGATTCTTACAATTATCATGGAGCAGTTATATGCCCTACAAATTATCTCCCTTTTTAACAGCAGCTTCTATTCTAGTTTCATTTAAAAACTGTTCCAGATTGGGTTTTTCCTTTAGGGTTCCCCATCTTGTTCTCATTGCCTGCTTGAGAAGGCAGTCTCTAACCTGCAATCTAGACTTCTGATTGGCTTTATCCCACTCTGTTACCTTTCCCTCTTTAGTTATTTGCTTCCAGTAATTTTCTTCACTAAATTCCTGACCCACCTGCCTATTTTCTAAAACCTACTCACAATAATCCCTATAGGCAAAACTCTCCTTTCTCTATTCTTGTGTTGGCTGTGTTCTCCTACTTTATGACTATAATATTCTGTATGGTTTCTTCTGCTTAAGAACCTGCATCAAAAATACTACAATCTCTTTTTTTTTCTCAGACTCGCCTCCTGTTTCATCATCCCTTTCCACTTTGATTTATAATCTTCTTATTCATGCATTATAAATGAGCCTTAACTGCATAGCTGTAAAGTATACCTTCAAATGATGTAATCCTAAATCAAAATGTTATCAAACTGAAGTTATTTGACAGATTTTAAGCCATTATTTCCTCTGATGAGCAATTAACTTTTGCCCTTGGTCTGTGTAATAGTGCTAAGTGCTATTGTATTTTTGTAACTGTTTGTATATGAAGTATTTAAAGCACCAGGCAGTAGACAAAATTATGATTGGGTATCTGTATTCATAACTCTTGTATCTTCTAAACATAGATGTCAAGCTTCACCTCTTGAGTGCAACTTCAGATCCATATTTTGAATAGATAATACGTTGGTTATGATCAGACATTCATTTGTACTCCTCTATTTTTCAATCATCTTAACCAAAAGTCTGAAGAAACTCAGCAGCTCAGATATAATTTTGAATTTTTTTAATAAATAAAAAGTAACAAATAAAAAAAAAAAACAGATGCCATATCTATTTTGTGCAACTTATAAAAAAAGGTATGTATTTCTTGTAGAGGTCCAAGGAAGTCTTTGTTCCACTGAATTCAGCATTTATCAAACCTATCATTGAGTTCAATGTCCTCTTTGATATATATATATATATATATATATATATATATATATATATATATATATATATATATATATATATATCTAATATAACCAGGTATATCCAACAACTGGAACATTAACAGAGATTCTTCACTAAAAGAATGTAAGTAACATTTCCTGTACAGACTGCCTCAAGGCCCTGTCCCTGTATTCTGACTCCTACAGGCTGTTGAGGGGAGATCTATGCCTGGTGTACTGGGTGTTGTCAAACCTTTGCCTGATGGACCTCCCGCATATCCACAAAGCAAACAGCATCAGAATTACATGTTCTAAAGACTTAAAACTTTGCCTGTGATATAAATAGCAGCTGCTGGAGAGACGGGTATGCATCACATAGACTACCCCTTCTCTGGAACAGACTACCCATCCATGTGAAGCACAGTTCCTCTCTAACCAAATTAAAGTGTACCTGGGATATTTGGATGGGGAACAGGAAAGTCATCTTTGGTTTGACAGCTATGTCTCTAATAGACACAATATATTGTAAATGATTCATCTCCCAGGCCTCTGTGTGCAAATGTTTCATCTCCGAAAACCCTGATTATCAAGGGCTGTTTCAGAACGTGTCAGAAATTTGGGATGCATGGCTAGCTTAAAAAGGTCATTCTGGTTGTTAGCCTAGTAAACACATTTGATCTGAAAACAGCAAGTAAGATATTTCAAACTTCACACAATTCTTCAGACTGCTTTTAAAACAATTTATGCAGCATAATCATATGCCAAGGCTCATTGACTAGTAATAATCATTGATTACAATGTTTGCACATATGCTTAAAAACATACTTACATTTAATAGGACAATTTATGTTTGGGTAAAAACTTGCATTTTACTTTATTTTTCATTTTACTTGCCTAAATTTTAAATTGTCATCTACATTTCCTTTATAATGTACCCAAATACAATCAATAATATAAAATTACAGAGTTGAAGGTGATAGTAACATGCAAGTGCCACTGACTTTAACACTACAAGTTGGCATTTAGCAAGAGTCTTGAGGTGTGCTTTATCTGGAACTAGAATGTGGATAAGCGGAACTATCTTTGATGTAGGCTGGGACTGAGTTCCATCATTTGGGGCAAGTGAGGAAAAGTAGCATGCAGTGGAGTTGTTCAGAATAATTGTTTTTTTTTTTTTGTAACTGGGAAGATGCGACTGCCAAAAGTGATTATTACAATGCTGCTGAGATAATTTCGGCACTGAGGTGAATTTAAGTCCTTAAAGGACTTGCATTTCCAGGTGTACAACTCCTATATTATATTTATCAGACTATCCAAACTTAATTATCAGACACAAAAGGGTTTATATGTGGCCTGTTAAACACATGAACCAAAGGTAGCCTATTTTGTTCCATTATGGGATGAGTATTTGACTTCTGGTCAATGTGGAGAATATTGCATGTCCACAGAATCTGCCTGTTCTTTCCTGGCATTATGGTTACTGGAAAATTCCTTTCAATAAAACCCCCTGTACTTACATAGCAATACTGTCAGTTGCATTTAATTCTTTTGTAGTATAATGGCAATATTAGATGCATTTTTACATGGTTGTTTAAGTGTCATTCTGTGACAGTTTTACTAAGAAATATTGGGGGTTACATATGGCCTATTATGCATCAATTCCAAATGCAAGTTTAATAGGCCTCTCACAGTATTAGATTATCATGTTGTGTTATACTCAGCATTAGGAGTGGATATATAACTTCTGTTCATTGTATGGAATGCGATACTTAAAAAGAATATATCTGTACTGGGAAAACTACTCATGTACCAACTTATTGCTCAATGTTTTCTGGAAATCATAAATTCCAATGCCTTGGATCAAGTTATCCACACCCCCAGCAGGGGCAGCAATATCCTAGACCTGGTCATTACCAACATGGGTAACCGGTGTTTCACACCAGAGGTCAATTCTTCGTTGGTCAGATCCGACCAAAAGCTAATCAGCCTAGACATCCAGATCCCTCCCCTACCCCCCCCCCCCAATTAGGGAAACCACAGTAAAAAATTTCTTCAAAGCCAACTTCACACTTCTTAAGACAGAAATAGAAAATTTCATGACACCCATGCAGATGGACAATATAGGTACAACTGCTGAATCCTACACAAATGCACTTTATAAGCACTTACACGAGTGCATGGATCGTGCTATGCCTAACAGAACCAAGATGCTATCCTCCAAAAAAAGGAAGCCAATCTGGTGGTCCCCTGCCATATAAAACTCTACAACAGAAGAAAGAAACTGTTGCAAAAAAGAGTAAAATCCCATGACTGGAAGAACTCCCTGGTCAGCCTCAGGAAGAAGCCGAGATCCCTCATAAAATCCTCCAAAGCTAGTTATGAAAACAAAATCGTCACTGATTCTAAAGACAACCACAAAGCATTCTGCAGCTATGTCAAGAATCTCAATGGCAACACTCAGATCTGCTCTGAGTTATAGCACAATGGCGCTAAATATACAGAACCAACTGATATTGCCAACATCCTGGCAGATAGGTTCAGTGCTAACTTTAGCCCCCTCTCACCCCCTAAAGGTATCTCTATACCAGAAGAATGCAAAGTTCCTATAATCATGGCTGAACAGGTAAAAACCACACTCTCCAAAGCCAAGAATACAGCATCCATGGGACCTGACAACATCCCAGGCTGTGTTCTACATGAACTACAGAATGAACTGGTACCCCAACTAAGCACCATGTTCAATCATATCCTCACCTTTGTGCCCACTGAATGGCGAACAGTGATGGTTATCCCACTCCACAAAGGGGGAGCCACCATGGACCCCGGGAACTACAGCTCCATTAGCCTAACGAGCCTGGTCTGCAAGGCCATGGAATGTATCATCATGGAATTTATAAACAAAGACATTGGTAATCTCCAAACTCTGGACCCCACCTAGTTCGGGTTTATAAAAGGCAGATCATCTCTCCTAAACCTGATTGATTTCTTTGAAGCAGTCACCAAAGCTGTAGATGAGGGTAAGGTGGTTCACACAGCCTATCTAGATCGAGCCATGGCTTTTGACACCATCCCCCACTCTGGAATTATAGATAAACTCACTAATCTAGGTATAAATCCCTATGTCACAAGATGAGTTGCCAACTGACTCACTGACAGAACCCACACTGTGAAAGTAGCAAACTCCAAATCAGACTTCAGACTAGTGACAAGTGGAGTACCACAGTGTTCAGTCCTGGGTCCTCTCCTGTTTGGTATCTACTTTTCTGAAGTACAGGCTAACACAGAAGGTCTTTGACTAATGAAGTTTGCAGATGACTGCAAACTAGGAGCCATAACTGAAACTCCTAACGATGTGGACATCCTACAAAAGGGCCTCACTGAGACAGATGCCTGGTGTCAAAGACATGGCCTCAAGCTCAATGAGAAAAAGTGCACTGTCATCCCCTTTGGTAAAAACTCTGTACCCATGAGCAACCACATAGGTGGTAGTCTACTTAACACCGAAAGTGTAATAAGAGCCTTGGAGCACAGGTGGACAGTAGTCTCTCCTTTGATAATCACATCACCACAGTAGTCAGGAAATCCTTCTACATGGCACACCTCATCACAAAAGGTTTCTCATCCAGGAGGACATTGTTCCCCTCTACTCATCAGTCATTAGACCCATTATAGAGTACAATGCCCCTTTTGTTATGTATCTCACAAGAAATCTACAACAACCAGAAAGGCCACAGAAATACCTCACAAAACAATTACCAGCCTCAAACAGATGCCCTACTCAGACCGTCTCAGAAAGCTCCAGCTTTACTCCATCACATATCACCTACGCAGAGGCGATCCCTGCCTAACATACTAAGCTATGTCAAACCCATAGCTGTTGGACATACTCCACTTAAAGAAATCCCATTCCCTCTGAGGTACATGCTCTAGGGACCTAAACCTTGTCACCACAATAAACAGAACATGCTGGAGGGATAGATTCCTGTCCCAGAGACTTCCCATACTCTGGAACAAACTACCTATCTATATCAAATGAAGCTCTTCATTAGCACTCTTCAAGAAAAATCTTGATGATTGGATGGGAAATAAGAAATTCACCCCGGGGATCACCTCTATGGCTTTGCTTGACAGTGGCACAGGAAAATAATTTTCTTGGGTGGCGAAAGCCAGGTTACCTTTTTGGCTAGGCTTGTATAGGCCCTAGGCCAATAGCCTAGTACCTACCTATGAACATATGAACCTATGTACTAAGTCACCATTACACAAGAAGCAAAATTCATATATATTTATTGATAATAGCAAACTTTTCTGTCAGTGGTTTTATCCCCCAACCAACTTACAATCATATGAAAAGATGCACATTATATGAAAATAACGTTGTGCACATTCCTTTCCTTGGCTTAATACCCAAGATTGACAGATATGTACATTTTGTATCATAGTATTATGGCATTGTTATTATGGAAAATTTTAGACTGTTTCAGACTTAAGGTCCTACATTGGAAGGTACTACCAGTGCACCAAATTAACTATTAGGCTGTTCTGTTTTTTTACTGTTCATTTCAAATGGTCTATAAATGCCACTTTAGTTAAGGTTCACAAAATTGGAAAATATCAGAATAAGATCCACCAGCCCATTTGAGCACAGCAGGGCATGTGATTGTGTCACTAGTGACCAGGGATTGACTAGCAGGCATGGAAGATGGCCAGCTCACTTATCTCATAGGGAGGTAATAGGCTTTTTCAGCACAATGCTTCTCTCTAGCAAAGCAGCATTTGGTCTCACAATATGTGCATGCAAACAGATGTGGGGGTTGACCTAAACATGTCATGGGCATATGCGTTCATGAAAGAGTGTATACTTCACTTCATGCACTGTATCTGGGGTAGGCAAGTTAAGGACAAATAAAAAATCCTTGCATTTGATAAGGTTTCCCCTCTTTCCCAAGGATCATAAAAATGCTCTGCCAGTCCTAGCCAGCTTGACAGCCTTGGTCTAGGGGTAGAAATCCACCTGTTCAGTTGAGAGGTAGGAGGAAGGATACGTGCTGACCCCTGCATATGGTCATATAAGTATCGTCACTCATTTGTCTCTAACACAAATAATAAGAAGGCTTGGGGTTTTGTTTACATGCTTTAATACATAGAAACACATCAGGATGGAGAGCAGCATCTTTAAATATGCACTAACTAACTAACTGATAAAACTTACATACATACGTGTTCACATCTCAACAGCTAACTACAAAATGGCAGTCAGGCTCACATGTGCTTAGTATTTATACACTTGTGCAAGCCCTTGGATAGCTTCTTAAAGGTATACACACACATATTGGTCTACATCCTCACGCTTAAAAAGATTTCTCTTTAGGCAAAACAATGTTAGAGCTAGGCATGCATTACTATATACATTGGAAACAAAACACAGTGTTCATGTCCAAGTTGCTTCATATCTGCTAAAGGGTTTAGAGATTCGACCATATCTAGTAACATAACAGTTGGGACTAAATTTAGCAACAGGGACAGTCTGCAGTGCACAACTTGGATCGGGAACTTCTGGATTCATCATAGGAACAGAAATGTTCTCTGGAACTTCCTCAAGAATTGGAACACCAGGCAACTCAGTCTAAGATAAAGAGTCTCTCTCACAGGCTATGTACTGAGATATAGGGTTGGATACTGGTAGTAATAGCTTCTGATTCCACCTAAAAGTTGCTCCTTTTGATTCCACAATGCACAATCTTGGCTGTGGACAAATATTCTTCAAGACACCAATCCGATCATAACCTTTGAATGTTTGCATCCTTACCACTTCTCCCTTTTATAATGGATTGAGCGGTCTTCTGGTCTTATCATAGTAGGACTTCTGGGACAGGTGTTTCCTCAACAGATTGTTTCTCACTGATCTGCTGTTCTTGACACATGAAACCAACAATTGACTACTGATTGGTAATGTGGTTCTGGTTTGTCCTGACAGAAGTCTCTGAGCAGGTTAACCAAGCTGTTTACTATGAGGAATATTTCTGAGATTCAAGCAATTCAGTAAAACATCAGTATTACCTCATTGTGACTTCCCAAGTAACTGTTTTGCATTTTGCAATGCGTGTTGCCGAACCATTTGACTACGGGTAGTCAGGACTACTTGTGACACGAGTAAAGTCCCATTCTTCAGCAAATCTTTTGAACTGTTGGCTTGTAAACTGCATACCATAATCAGAAATAACTTTGTGTGGCCTACCATGTACAACGAAATGATGCTTCATCTTAGTAATGAGTGTACTGGATGCCAGGTTGGGAAATAGGTCAATCTCGAACCAATTGGAGTACGAATCTACTAACACCAAATAATGTTGACCATTCCACTCGAAGATATCAGTGGCTACTGTCAACCAAGGTAGTTCCAGAATCTGGTTAAGCTGAAATGGTTCTTTCTGTTGATGAGGCTTTGTACTATTATATACTGAACAAGATAAAAGTTCTTTCTCAATGTCTTGTGACATAGAAAGTCAAAATGCTATCTCTCTCACCCTTCTTTTTGTATACTTCTTTCCTGAGTTACTACAATGCATGATAGTAATGTACTGTGGTTGCAAGGACTTTGGAACAATTACATTTGGACCTTTCATAATGATACCTTTGTCAGCCAAAATCTCATCTCTGCATGGAAAATAAGGTTCCACTTCTTGATTTAAACTAGATTGCGCTGATGGTCATCCATGATTAATAAAGTGGTTGAGCCTCTGTAAAACTGGATCTATTACTGTGTGTTCTCTCAGCTCATCAAGATGTGCAGAAGAAAAATTTCTCACTTCAAAATCATCAAGCAAATAAGAACCTTAATTTTTATTCTGTTCATTGGTATTTCTGGGCAATCTGGATAATGTATCAGCAAGATAAAAAAGTTTCTCTTTCTTGTAGACAAGGTTGAAATTATACTTTTGAAATCATGCATTGCAGTCTGGCTCGGGCTGAATGGATTGGTTTTGTCAAGATAGTGTCTAATGGTTGGTGGTCTGTTTCAGTCTGAATAGGTCTACCATTAACATAATTATGGAAGTTCAAACATGCAAACACAATTGCCAAAAGCTCTTTCTCAGTCTGGGTGTATTGCATCTCAGTTTGGGCAAGAGTTCTTGAGGCATAGGCAACAGGTTGATTCTCTTGTAGAATGACTGCACAAAGACCAGATTTCAAAACATCACAGGAAAGTGTAACTGGTTTGAGAACATCATAGTATCTAAGTGTTAGTGAACTAGCAATTCTGTTTCAGGACATCAAATACTCTTTGGTGTTACTCTAACCAAGACCAGGATACATTTTTATGTGTCAGCTCTCTGAGTGGCACTGATAGCCGGCTCACGTCTGGAATGAACTTACCTAGGTAGTTAACCATGTCAAGAAAACACTGCAGGGCTTAAACATTGTCTGGAGCTGGCATCTTGAGAATGGTTGTTTGTTTTGAAAGGTGTGGTCATAGGCCTGTACTTGTAAATAAATGACCAACATAAGGAAATTCTTGAAGCCTGAATTTGCATTTGTGTGGGCTGAACTTAAGATTCACTTGATGTACCCTTTTTAGAACTGTTCTGAGTTTTTTGTCATGCTCAGCTTCATCACGACCTCCTACTAGTATGTCATCGACATGATAGCACAAGGATACCCAAAAGAAATTTGCACCATTGCCTGCTGAAAGACTTCACTTGTAGAATTTATCCCAAATGGCATTCTCAAAAGTCTGTATCTGCCAAACAGAGTACTAAAAGTAGTGAGTAATGATGATTTCTCATCAAGCTGAATTTTCCAAAATGAACTCTTTGCATCTAAGACCGAAAAAATAGTGGCGTTTGGCATCAAGGCTACGACTTCTCTGACTGTGCACATTGAATGATGAGGTTTTTTTAGTGCTTTGTTCAAATCTCGTGGATCAATACATATTCTGATGTCATGAGAGCTTTTCTTATGAACTATCACCATGGAAGATACTCATTCTGTTGGAGTTTCTACTGGATGAATCACACCTAGTCACAACATTTTATCTGACTCGGCCTTGACTCTGTCCAGCATAGCTATTGGAACTTTAATTGCTGGCCTGATAACTGGACTGACCTCTGGGTCTAACTTCATGGAGTACACAACTGGAAGTTTGCCTAGTTTGTCTTGGAAAATATCTGCATAGGTAGAAAAAAATGCTCTGGGAAAATTAGAGTAGTGGTCTTTAAAGCTAACATGGCCGACTTCCTTATTAAATGAAAGCAGACCCATTTTTCAAAGTGTCTCTGAGCCATAATAAGGACTGGATATGCCTCTTGACCACATAAAATAATAAGGCGTAGCTTCTTCCAGTAGAATAACATGAAAGCACAACTGAGCCTTTGTTTTGAATTTCTTCACGTCCATAAGCAACAAGTTTTGCACACCTTGCCAAATCAAGCCTTTCACCTTTACACATTCTAGCAAATGTTTCTGCAGGCATAACATTGCACCTGGGACCTGTATCAACTTTGAGCTCAATGGGTTTGCCATTTTTCCGAACAGTGCAAAATACTTCATTCTTTGCCATTAAATCTACTGCACTGACCATTTCATGAAGCAGTGACACAACATCAGCATAAAGAGTAGGCTTGTCACAGTCTAACTAATCAACTTGTTTCTTAAAATGTTGCCTTTTAATGAATGTATGTGGGCCTTTTGATTAATAAAATCTTTTGAAGTGATTCCATTTATTACATTTGTGGCATTGTTGACCAAAAGCCAAACACTTTTCCCTTTTAGATTCATGATTGCCACCACAATTACGGCAATTGCAATGAAACTAGGTTGGGGCCCATACTTTGAGTTTGCTGACTCACTCATGTCTCACTGAGACTGTGCAAAATCTGGAATGTGCTAGAAAGTTCTGGCAGGGTGGCCTAATGGTTAAGGTGCAGCATTTGAGTCTCACAAGGGATAATTAGCTAGGCTTAAAAAAATGGCTTGCAAGGGCAGTTAGTCTAGTACTAACCTATGAACCTAAGTACTGGGGTTTACCAGTGAGTGCTGCAGGTATTACAGCTACCATGTGCTTGGGCCTATTTCTTTTAATAACGTGCTGCATACTATCAACATGAGCTTTATCACTGCATTCTAGAGCTGCTCTCATTTATAAGCATATTTGTGTGCTTTTCTGTAAGCTCTTATATCTGACAAATCTCAATGGCCTTATTCAAAGTTAAATCACTGTCATGAAGCAAAAATCTTTCTCACAGCATCCCAAATAAACAAAGGACATGATACAGTCATCCTCATTTACACAGCATGGGGGGAGCACTATGCCGAGGCTGATACCAAAGTAATGACTGTGTGTGAGTATGAAACACAGAACATTCTGTAAGGTAAGATATAGTTAACCACAATAGAAACAAGGGAATATTTGTATCTTCCATTTTCCTAGACTTATATAAAGCCTTTGACATAGTAGAACATAACATTCTTCTCCAAATTTTATCTTCCCTAAGCCTCAGCCCCTCCACTATATCATGGTTTACTAGCTTCTTATCTGGTCAAAAGCAGGCAGTCCTATCGCATGACCAGCTGTCCTCCCTGCTACCAGTATCCATAGGTGTCCCTCAAGGAGCCATCCTTGGCCCACTATTGTTCTCACTATTCACCAACCAAATCAATTCCTCCTCACTCACAACATCAGTAGTACAATACGCAGATGACACCACGCTTATAAGTGCCGCCCCCACATCAAAGGAACTGTAAATCCTCACCCAAAATTACTTTTACTCTAGCTGAAACATGGTTCACAACATCAAACTTATTCTTAACCCCCAAAAAACTAAATTAAATTTTTTCGGCCCAGGTCATGGCCCCCCCCCCCCCCTTCCCAAAAAACACTTTCACCATTCACTCCAAAGATAACATTCAAATCACTCCAATTGCACATACTAAACTGTTAGGTGTAGAAATAGAGAATAACCTCAAATTTGACATTCATATAGCACAAACCATTAAGAAAGTTAATAAAAAACTAGGACTTTTCTATAGGAACAAACACTTTATAATTTAACAAACCAAAGCTACTATTGCAAGAACTCATCTCTTATCCATCCTTCTGTATGCCTCTGCCATACTTATTAATCTCCGCCAGAGTGATCTGAACAAAATGGAATCTTGTTATAACAAAACAGCCAAGTTCGCTACTGAAACCTCATACAAATCCCACCACTGTCTTGCCCTTAACAAACTCAATTGGCTCAAGCTACCTCAACTACTTCTGTTTAATCAACTCACAATAGCGCATAATCTCTTCTACCTTTCAGAAAAAAACCCTGCACTTCAAAATATAATTAACCCCCACATCCCTACCAGAGCCTTATGATCTAGTTCTCAGAACCTAATAAGTGTTATCAGACACAAAACTTATGCTGTCAAATCTCTCTTTGCCTGCACTATTGCCAACAACTGGGACTAACTACCTAGACAAATAACCTCCACTACCTCCACTATTCAATTTAAGAAACTCCTGTTAACCCACTTCTCAAACAATTGGCTTTGTTTATGCTACTCCCCAGGTTAATTTGCACCAATACCATGTTCAAGGATTCTACAAAAGGTCCCCTAATTCCTTTCACTGTAAAGCTTAATAATCACTCGTTATTTCTGTAACAAAATACTGAGAGTACTCATAATTTAGAAAGAAAAAAAATTTTTTTTCTTGTGTGTTTATATTTTATATTATATATAAACTCTACTACTTTACTAAAGGAATTGTTAATCTATACATAACTTATGTTTCTATAGAACCTATATCTCTGTATGATATTCTCATGTAATTTCTTTATGACATGCTATTGGAGCTTTTCTTCCTGGGCTTCTGCTGAAAATGGATATGTGTCCAGTCGGACTTTCCCAGTTAACAAATGTAAAATAAAATAAATAAAATAAATTTCATGGCAGCTAACTAGAGATGTATCCTGATCAATATTAAGGTTTTCCTAGCTTACATGTGTGTGGGTCAGTTTGGTCATTTTTTGTGAAACCTGTGTGTGTCTTTGCATGATCACAATCAAGCTCTTTACTAGCACTATGTCCTACTATGTCAGATAGATGTAAGCCATGCATGGCAGAGTTGTCAGTTCAGTGTTGTCACAACCGACCATGTAAACTGCCTCTGCCAGGAGTTGCACTGCCACTTCTATGTCCCTGACTTGAAGTGGGTGTGCTACCTGAACATGATCAATGTCTGCTGGAGGAGGTCTCTTTACGACTATGTCCACATTGACTAACACCAGAGGGTGTTACACCTCTATGGACATGTAGATGCTGGCCCTCCACAGCTGACATTCCATCTTAGGCACGGCCCAATCCAGTGTGTCACTCATCCCATCCAGTGAGTCACTTACATGGTTAAGGCAGTCATGCATGTCAGAATGTGCTATGTATAAGACTCACAAAATCTCTTCTGAAACCCTGGTGGAACATGCCTGTGTCTCCATGATAGCCCTGTACATATATCTGGTTGCATGTAATGACACAACTGCTTCAGGATGAGGGTGGACATTAGATCTCCTCTGAGAACCTGTAGCAGTTATTCTGTGTGGTGCCATGCCATCACGATGTCTACAGACAGACTCAACCAGCTCTGTAACTAGAGTAACCACACTTCCCCAGTCAATCATGTCACCCTCAACCTATCCTATATATGAGGGTCAATGGAATGCATAGTCATGCTGACTACATCTGAAATAAGACAGCAGATGTGTGAGCCACAACCTCACTGTCAGACTGAACCTCTGCACCCCCTGACTGTGTCACTATATCGCCACAACCATCATCAGAGGCTACAGACACTGACATCAGATGGTATATGAGTTTTACACTGAAATTGTCAGGATCATCTGTGATAATAATCAAACACAAGAAGGAGAGAAATATTGAGTGGAAATGATCTAGACTTGGTTTTATACGCTCAAGTTAAACAATCAAATGTTAAAGGAATACAACACTTTTTACTCTGTCCTCAGACTTACATCTAAGTAATAGTTATTACTAACAAAAGAAAGTTTTACCATCTGCAGGTGGTTTTCATTTGGTAATTCCTATGTCACTGGAAAAAGGGCAAGGCAGTGGAAAGAAAGCTAATATGCATCACAATGCAAATGACACAAGGACAAAAGAATAATGCTCTGCCTGTCTTCCACTTAAGGAATATCTCTGAATCGGCCAAACTAACCATTTCCCACTCAACACAATCTCTGTTGGACTTTTCTCTCTTCTGTGGTGTGCACCTTGATGAAGAAGTAACATATATAGATGTCTAAAATGGCATTCAATGCTTTATATATAGCATACCTGGAATTTTTTCTTGGGACAAACTTGGCATGTTGTCCACATTAGCACCAACATTAAGGAGTCTGTGTGAACCCTCTGCTGATTTGTTTGGATTTCTGATAGTGGACTGTAAATTCTCATTATCCATGACAGGTAGTTCTGTACCAAGATCCCTCCCCCCCCCATAGCCATCTGTTGTCATGCTACTGCAGTTGACCTCCTGTGTGCCAGTGTAATCATATCAATAGCATGATGCCACACCTGATTATAGTTTCTGGCATGGCCACCCACTGCATTTATATCAGCAACCACCTGCTGCCATACACTTTTTTCTGGCAGGTATATCACCTCTGCCTCTTGCAAGCAGGAAGGGTCTATGGTGTCATAAGTCTTCAATGATGACCTCATTTTCTGTATCACTGAATGGTGACTGGCATGGAACAAATGGTCTGGGTGCCATATTCCTGTATGACATGAAACAGAAAAAAAAATTAAACACATTTGTAGCACATACAGAAATCATTCTCCTCAAACAAAATCTGTGTATAAAACAATTGAACGCACAATACTTATTTTGGTCTATACACAAGCTATGGGAGCCCCACCCCACCAAAAAAAAACATTCTGTTAAAGTTTCTATGAGGACAGCAGCTGTGTAACTGACTACTGGATGTCAGGCTTAACAGTAACTAGGCAAAAAATTCAAAGTCCGACTGCCCAGTCAATTTCCTTTCATTTCTCCACTGTTGTGGAGGTCATCATGGGACATCTGAGAAGTCTAACACTTCTGTTAGCTATACATGCACAATCCCTTGGAGTTGATGATAAACTCAATACAATAACTAGTGAAATTCCAAGACCAAATGATAACACAGTACTGTGATATAGTAAGTTGGAAAGCACAGCAAAAACTAACATATGTGTTGTATAACAGCAGTGAATGAAAAACTGCATACATATCAACATTCTTTTTTCTATTGCATATTGAAATACATTCCAAATGTGAACATGTAAGCAGTTTGTGAAGAGGACAAGCATAATTTATGAAATAGTGCTGTGATTTGTAGAACAATCTCCTCCAAATAACTAGCAGTAATGGTCTGTCTCTATCCAATCAGTCTCCCCTCCTTCCATGTCCATAGCTACACATTAGCTTTATATAGTTTAGATTCAGCCATCTGAGCACTGTGATAACACAAATGAGGTGCAATATCATTAGCATTCCTGAATACAGAAAAATAACTTGGTGTAAGGTATGAAACATGGGGTAAGTAGCTACCCAATTGCATGCACGTGTTGAAGGACTGCAGGGAGGAGCAATGACAATTTTTAACTGTGAATGGCTTGGAACTGTTAATGATTACTCTGACTACAACAACAAGCAATATGGACCAAACACTTCTCTGAAGTGTGTGTATCATGCAAAGAAGACTTAAAATAAGAAGTGCAATCACCTTGAGAGCTATAAGAACAACCTTAACAACATTCATATTCTTGTACTAATAGCACATTGTCCATACTCTGCTTAAAAATCTGTCTGAAATGCCGATCAACCATATTACACATTGAAACAAGGACAAAAAATGCCAATGACACTGTATTTCTGTACTTAAGCTGAGAGGAGAGGAAGATGCTCAGAGAATAAAGAGAAGACATAGCTGGCAGTGTTGGCAATCTTACATTAATATGGTGTGGGCTATTATTATCTTGAAGTATTTGTCAATATCACATTGATCTAGACCTGTTCATGTTTCTGAGAAAGGATCATTCTACTTTAGACCTGGAATTTTGACAGTTTTTCTAAGTCAGATCTGCATGGCATGCACATTTTCTGATTACTAATCTAAAGCTGTGTTGGTGGCAAAGAAGGATAAGAAACCCAACTGAGTGTATTGTTATTGCACTGACTTAAGGGTTCAAATGCAGATTGTGTGCTGCTTGAGAAAGTTAATACATATTTGCTGAACATGTGATCAGTTGTAACACACAGACCTAGGAAATGACAATGCTGCATTTTCATTATTATTCCGATATTTGTGAATACTAACACGTTTTTTGTGTTTTTCATTTGCCACATTTTGGTAAAGTGCACTCTAGACTGGCAGCATTTCATAGCAGTGAATGAGAATCTACTGCCCATGGTACAAACTCAGAAATTTAATTTGGTATGCCATGAGTTGCACATTTAAGAGTGAACAGGTGTGCTTTGCTACAGCACACTGAACAGCAGTAAGAGAAGACATTCTACATCACATCTAAGCATCACTGTAGCACACTGCTTAAAATAAATAAGAAACAGTTAAAGGGGTGTAGGCTTTGAATTCAGCTTGAAGCCATGTGCTGCATGGAATGTTTGCAGCAGATGTGAAAATGCAGCTTGTCTTTTATTGTGTAGAATATAGATAGTTCTATATGTTATTTTGCCTGTATACTTTCAGCGCTGCTTAGCAGAGTGCAAGCAGGGCTCAGAGGTGAATGAAAGAGAAAACAATTTCATCTCTGTAATCTCCATTAGCACAAACAGTTTTGTCACCACAGTGCCATATTGCTAATGAGTGAGTGATGTGCACACAATGGGGGTAATTCAATAAAGCCTACACGGATTGATTTCCTGTGTAGGCATAGTGGTACAGCCACAACATGGAAACCAGCAGGCGAGTGATCCAATAAAGAGAGCAGAGGGACAAGCACAAGCGTGTGGACACGGAATTGTCTGTGGAATGCAAATCACCTCTTAAGCAAATGAGGGTGATTTGTAATGCAATAAACAGAAAGGCACCCATACAGGTGCTGTGTTGGTGTCAGAAATGTACATGGAAAGAAACCATGTACCAAAATGTACATTTTAAATAGGGACAGTAAAAGCCCAAAAAAGAAGGTTGGACCCTGCATTATAGGCATGCAAAAGGCCAAACCTATACCCAGTGAGTCCAAAAAGCAATGCACACAAATAAAAAATACTTTTTTAAATACATATATTACATTTGCGCATCATGTAGCAATGCACA
This sequence comes from Protopterus annectens, assembly GCF_019279795.1. Taxonomy (NCBI): domain Eukaryota; kingdom Metazoa; phylum Chordata; order Ceratodontiformes; family Protopteridae; genus Protopterus; species Protopterus annectens. The sequence continues at coordinate 1,336,516,096 of NC_056744.1, read as the reverse complement.
AACATGCCTTTATGCAAAAAAAAAAAAAAAAATTAAATAGTTAAAAAAAACAAAACAAAAATAAGACATTTGCAAAAATAATGCATGATAGTGCTGTCTATGCAGAGTGTATAATGGTAGGTTGCAATGGTTGCTAAGGAGGCAGGCCCTGGAATAGGTAAGTATCCAGGGTATACTCAAGTAGGTGTATATAAATGAGCTGGGGTTACTGAAAAGCAAAAAGGGCCACTGTGTCCACAAATACAACCTGTGCTATGGCTAGAGCCATGTAGGTAGTAGTAAAACAGGTAGCTGACATCAAAAGGGAATGTGTCACTTTATGTTTAAGTGGACTGGAGCTCAGAGGCACCTATTTGTGCACAGCTAAGCACAGCTTAGGAGGGGAGTGTCCAATGCTGCTGAGCTGTGTTTAGTCCCACAGCATGTGTTTTAGCTGGTTTAAGAAAAGCTGAGCGTACCCATGTATGGGGAAGTATCCAAATTACTGAGCACTGTTTACACTAGTGCCATGGGTTTGAGCTCCGCACTGCTGTGCTTAGCAGTGGAAGAATTAAAACATAAATAAATAAATTAATTAATTAATTAACAAAAAAAAAAAAAAAGGAGAAATGACTAATAAGCCCTGTTCAATGGACACTGGCCCATTCAACCCCCCAATGATATACCTGTCAGGTGAAATGTACCATACTGAGCCAATCACACAGGCTGCATCTGCAGCACATCACTATAAAGTATGCATACATCTTACAATCTGATTTACCCACATACCCTGCACCATTGGAGTACACACTTGGGAATTTTAACTGACAAAAATGCTAGGGGCTGCTGCTGCTCTGCTACATCTGCATGTGCTTGATACTGATGCTGACAATAGGCCTAGACTGAGAAGGAGAAGAGTGTTCAGGCCCAGGCTAACCTTCCAGGGGCTACATGAGCTGGAGTCTGTAGAATGCTACAAGGTAGATAGGGACATACTACAAGAACTCAATGAGCTCTGCTGTCTTCAACTCTGACCCAAAGCCAACAGAGGGGAACCCATCCCAGTGGAAACAAAGGTATGTGTAGCCCTTAGAATATTAGCTACAGGTACTTTTCAAAGACCAACTGGGGACATAATGGGGGTCTCACAGGCATCTGCATCCAGGGTACTCGACCAGTTAATGGATGCCATGCAAGCACATTCCACTGAGCACATTTATTAACTCCGCACCCCTGAGGAGAGGGTCATTAATATGGGTCTCTTCCACCATGTAGCACTCTACCCTGATGTACTGGGTGCCATAGACTGCACTCATGTGCACATCAAAGCACCACCCAGTGAAGAGGGTACAGTCTACATCAACCACAAGGGGTATCACTCCAACTGCCAGGTCATGTGCAATGCCCAGGGCATTATCATGAATGTGTGTGCTGGCAGCCCTGGCAGTTATCATTACTCCCACATCTGGCATGCATCACAGCTGTACTAGACATTTGCCAGAGGGGACATCCTGTACAGCCATTAACTGGGGGATGCTGGCTATGCACTGGAACTGTGGATAATGACACCCATCAGAAATGCACACACCTGCCGAAGAACACCATAATGAGGCACGCATACAAACTAGGAACATCATAGAGCATGTGTCTGGGCTACTCAAGTCATGGTTCCACTGCCTTGATATAGCAGTTAGAGCCCTGCAGTACTCTACAGCCACATGTGCACACATGTCCACAGTATGTGCCATGCTGCACAATATGATCCTGTGGAAACAGCTGTGGCAGGCAGTTCATAGGGAAGAAACACACAGTCCCCCCACCAATGCCAAGGTTCCCACAGCCACAGGGGGATTTAGAGGAGGAGCCCCCTGTCCCTGTAGGCAGATGTAGGCATACCCAATATGCCCTGGCCTTGGCAAAGAGGCAACACATAGCACATGCACTGACACCCTAGGGACCTAGGGACTGACACTTCACTCCGACTTACATGCATACTAAAAAGGATGTCAGCCACAACACACAACCTGTACCTTAACATGTATTGGCTGTGTACTGCATGCATCTGACAGAGTCAGCCCTGAAGCACTGTTATATCAACTGCTGCAGGCACAAATTAAGTCACTCTTCATTACAACAAATGTATGAGGTACAACACTATAGTAGCATAGGCATGGACCTGCCGCATGTATGCAAGGGAATAGAGTGGGCTACCGGGATAGCTGCAGACAACTGACAGCTATGTGGGACAACAGGAACTCTCTGCTCAATACTAGCCACCTCATAATATGCAGTAGGCCCCAAGCCAGTAAAATCCACTGCACTATGCGAGGAAATTACAAGCAGGGTCATAGGACAGATGCTTGACTGTCAATGCTAGAGTCACCTACCCTCAACACACCCATGTTCCCATACAACTGCAGTAAATTATGTTTGCAAGGTAATAGCAGCAGACCACACAATCCCAGGGCTGTCCCAATCAACCTGATGCCATGTTCTATTTCTACAATATGCAGGGGTTGATGTGTTATGTATGTCTGTGGTTGGTAGATGCAGTAATTAAACTGCACTGCTTACCTAAACAATTATCCCCTCCTCAGGAAACTAACCACATCTAATATATTTCCCTTCAAGAACAATACTATCACTGAAATGAGAACACAATTAAAGATCCCTAAAAGCTATACCATCATTTTAAGGCAAATTCAAGACCTTAGCTGATATATTGTAGACAAACCTGATATTAACGCAAATGACATCCAAACCTGCAAAACCATATGGAACTTCCTATCCTCAAACAGAAAAAGGTTATCTAACTCCTACAAACTTATTCTATCAATCAAAATGCAAAAATAAGTTATTTATTCTAGTTACTGGAAGGAAATAGATCATTCAATCACAAACAAATATCTCAAGCAATCCAGCTTACCTCCAAACTTATTCCCCTTAAAAAAATAATTATACACAGATGATTATACTCCATAACGCCCATCTCACTCCAGTCATTATAAATAAAATATACCCAACCACCTCTCCATTCTGCCCCTACTGTGATAATCACAAGGCTGATTTACTCCACATCTTCTGGAGCTGTAAGTGCACCTACAAGCTATGGTGCTCACTTACAGTCCAACTGGAAAAAATGGGTTATGAAAAAGCAACCTTTTCTTGGAAGCTAGCTCTCCTACACATCACCCCCGCTGGCCTGACTAAACTACAATCACGTATATATTAATAACACTAGTTTCATTACTTAAATACTACAGTACATTACATTGGAAGGATAGAGCATTACTCACTTGGGAAGGTTTCAAACAATTAGCTACTAAACATCTACTAGCTCACAGATATTTAACCTGCACTCAGAAATCCCACACCCACTTTACAGAATTTTGGAAATCCCTTTTTGAATGACAGACCTCGATGCTTTGCCAGAGATGGACTGCACCTGTCATCCCTGGGCTTCTGGATACTGGCCAAGGCTCTTTCCACCCCTATGGTGCCTTTTTTAGGTGGTGTTCCAAAGAACAAATTACCACCATAACAGCTACAAATACAATCTAAGGGTTATGCTGCTCAACACTAGAAGTCTAAATCTCAAAATGCACTCACTTGAAGCACTCCTTAAAATGGAGAACATCAAAATTTGTGCTGTAACAGAAACCTGGTTCAAAGCAGCAGGAAGCACCCCTACACTAACAGGCTATAACTGTTTCCACACCTTTTGGCCCTAGAACTTGGGCCAAAGCTCCAAAGATGGTGGTGTTTCCATATTCATAAAGGATGTGCACACCTCCAGACTGGTAGCCCAACATAATGCATCAGAGATACTTCAGGTGCAGCTAACACTGGGTAAGAAAGCGAATTAAGGTCGTAGCCTGCTATAGGTCCCCAACCATGTCACAAGACTCACACTCCACATTCCTAAGCACCCTGGAGAATATTAGGGTCCAACCTAACACTCTCATACTAGGCGACTTCAACTACCCCTTCATTAACTGGGAAAACTACTCATATACTGATACACTTGCCCAATGTTTCCTGGAGTTCATTAATTCCAATGCCTGGACTAGCTCATTCTTACCCCCACTAGAGGTAGCAACATCCTTGACTGGTCATTACTAACATGGGCAACCATTGCTCCACACCAATATTCAGCTCCTCCCTGGTTAGATCCGACCACAAACTAATCACCTTTGAAATCCACATCCCAACCTCCACAAAGGTAACAGCCATGAAAAATTTCTCCAAAGCTAACTTTGTTTTCCTAAAAACAGAGGTGGCTAATTTCATGGCACCCATGCAAATGGAGAATAGTTGCATGACTGCCAAATCATACACCAATGCACTGTACAAACATGTACACAAATGCATGGATCTCACCATACACAATAGAACCAAGACACTCTCCTCCAAAAAAATGAAGCCAATCTGGTGGTCCACTGCCATAAACAAACTCTACAACAGAAGGAGGAAACTGATGTGGAATAAGGTGAAGTCCCAAGACTGGAAAAACTCCCTTATCAGCCTTAACAAAAAGTTGAGATTCCTCATCAAATCCTCTAAAGCTAGCTATAAAAACAGAATTGCAGCAGACAGTAAAGACAACCACAAGGCCTTCTATAGTTATATAAAGAATCTTCACGACAATACCCAGATTTGCTCTGAGCTACTGCACAATGATACCTCTGATACTGAGCAAATAAATATTGCCAATATGCTGGCCGACAGATTCCGTGACAACTTTACCCCTCTCTCCCCACCAAAGGTCCAATCGCAATACCAGTAGATTGCCAGGCACCCAGTATTACTGCTGCACAGGTTAAAACAACACTGTCCAAAGCCATGAATACAGCTTCTATGGGACCTGACAATATCCCTGGCTGTGTTCTACATGAAATTCTGAGTTAACTGGCACCTCACTTATATGCCCTGTTCAATCACAGCCTCACCTCAGGCATTGTTCCTACTGAATGGTGCACTGCTACAGTCATCCCTTTCCACAAATAAGAAGCAACTACAGACCCTGGGAACTATCACCCCATTAGCCTGATGAGTCTGATATGCAAAGCTATGGAACGCATCATCATGGACCTAATAAAAAAAGGATATAGGGAATCTCCAAACTCTGAATCCCACACAGTTTGGTTTTGTGAAGTGTAGATCATGCCTGCTCAACTTGGTTGACTTCTTTGAGTCAGTCACCAGACCTGTGAATGAAGGCAAGGTGGTTCATACAGCCTACCTTGATCTGGCCAAGGCCTTTGAAACCATTCCCCACTCAGGAATCATAGAAAAACTCACTAAGCTAGGCATCAACCCCTATATCACTAGGTGTGTTGCAAACTCGCTCAGAAATAGAACCCACAGTGTGAAAGTAGCTGACTCCAAGTCAGACTGCCAACTAGTCACGCATGGAGTCCCACAGAGTTCAGTCCTGGGTCCTCTCCTGTTTGGTATCTACTTCTCTGAAGTTCAGGCTAACATGAAGGGACTCTGGCTGACAAAGTTCACAGACAATTGCAAGTTGGAAGCTATTATTAACTCCCCAAGTGATGTTGACATCCTATAGAAAGGCCTCACTGAGACCAATGATTGGTGTCAGAACCATGGCCTTAAGCTCAGTGCCAAAAAATGTGTCGTCATCCCCTTTGGAAAAAAAACAGTTCCCATGAATTACCACATTGATGGTAGTCCACTGTACACAGAAGGTGTTATAAGAGATCTGGGAACACAGGTTGACAGCAACCTCTCTTTTGACCACCACATTGCCACTGTGGTCAGAAAGTCCTTCTATGTGGAACATTTCATTACTAAAGGGTGTGCATCCAGGAAGAAAGAGGTCAGTGTCTCCCTCTACTCTTCCCTCATTAGGCCAATCATTGAGTACAATGCCCCATTTGGCATGTACCTCACTAGACACCTGCAACAACTGGAGAGGCTGCAAAAGTACCTCACAAAGAGGATCTTAGGCCTTAAACACTTGTCCTATATGGACAGACTCAAAAAACTCCAATTATTCTCTGCCTCATATCGCCTACTTAGAAGCGATCTCTGCTTGACTTACAAAGCCATGTCTGACCCAGCTCTGTTAGAAATGCTACATCTAAAGAATTCCCAATCCCTACTCACCACATGCTCCAGAGACCTCAACATCATTACCACAATCAACAGAACATACTGGAGGGACAGGTTCATAACCCTGAGACTGCCATGCTATGGAATATACTTCCCGTACATGTCAAGCAGAGCACCTCACTGACCCTTTTCAAGAGAAATCTTGATGAGTGGATGGGAAATAGAAAATTCACCCTGGGGATAACTCTAGTGGCTCCACTCAACAGAGGCACTGGGAAAGAAGGTTGGGTGACATGATGCAAGGATAATCCTATGGCTAGACTTGTAAAGGCTCCAGGGCCATTAGCTTAGTACACACCTATGAATGTATGAACCTATGAACACATTCTAATTTGAAGTTTGTATATATAATTAAGGATGGTCTTTTGGCATATGTGTAAACTGTTTTCACTATTTTGCTGTTATGTTTTATTAATCAACAATGTATTCAATGGTCATAATGTCACCTGTCAATTATCATTGTTATGCTCACTGTATATGTTTTCATAAAAAAGAAATAAAATATTTTGCACAAAAAAAAAAAAAATTGCACTGCCTGGTGACTGTTGTGGTTTAGTGGGCTAAGTACCTTACTATGGCTGATGGTGCTCATGTTTTGAGACTGGCTGTGCCTACTATTTTGCATGTGAGCTACAACTATGGTAGGAATTCTACAGACTTTCCATATGTCACTATTTGTTACTGCAAGAAAGCTGGACAAATCCAGAGATAATGGAGGGACAGGGGGCTACAGATAGCACTGAGTTACCTACACGGTGGCTAGTAGAACAGCAGGTTGTAACAAGTCAGAGTAGCAGCAGGATGTCAAGGCCATCACGTAACTGTGTCAGTACTAACAACAAGTCAGTGGGCAACCAACATACCCCTCAAATGTACAGAGTGTCGCAGAATGTCCACATTTTTGCCTCATATTTATGGTCCATTTTTCATAACATTGCATGTTTCTGGAAAACTAGTGGCAAATCAATAAAGGCTGAGATGAGAAAATAATGACAGACCATTGAGATGCACACTTCATACCCATCAGAACATTCATGCTAATACAAAACCTGTTATTCTACCAACTGTCTAAGTTTTTAGGTGCAATATTAAAAACGTGTTGCTATGTTTGTGCCTGTGTCTGTGTCCCACTTTTATATATATGGCTTTGTCCAGATTTCTGGCTCTAAGAGGATGAGAGGTATGGGCACCATGTAGCCTTATAATAATAGTACAACACAAACCATCTGAGTACCAGAGCAGGCATATGGGCCATAAGGCTGGACATCCTGCAAAACAGGCACAGTCAGAGGTGTGAAGTCTGTAACCCTGTGTGCGGTGTTACATACTCCAGTCACAGCATACCTATAATTACATAGAACAGCAACTGTGGAGAAATCCAAGAACTGGAGCAGGGCAGGATAAAGGCACACATATAAGGAGAAGGAGGAACTACTGGCCAGGCAATTGTAGAAAGTGCAAAATAGAACAATTCATGCAGTACATGGGTTTCCGGCAGTGTATGAAGTCAGTAACTCAAATGTCTGTTAGCGGTTCCTCACATCAGTCTATAAAGATCTGCCACTGATATAGCAGGAAATCGCATTGCTATGTAAAATGTACCAGACATATGATGCAAAACCCTCTGCAGTCTAATACACTCAGATATTACAAACCACACACTGCCAGAAAATCCCTTGGGCATCATATCAGGGAAGTGCTGGACTGTGTAATTAGGTGCAGCAGCCTATTGGCTGTAGCACACAAAATTGCAGACTGGAGTACAGCTAGGTCTGACCTGGAGTCCCCTTGTAAGTACCATTGTTCACACTGGTCATGCTTCTACACTTAGCTAATGTCAGCCCTTGTCTGAAGCCACATCTGTCTATAGAACTGTGATATTATATCTCTGTGCAAACAGGCAGGTATTTATACCTAACTGTCTCTCCCCATCCCCATCAGACATGACTGCCCCTATCTATCAGTATGTGGCACATATAATATATATATATATATATATATATATATATATATATATATATATATATATGGATCTGTAGAGTTTTATATAGCTACATATATATATATATATATATATATATATATATATATATATATATATATATATTTATACACATATGTAGAGAGAGGGACAGAAAGACATAGAGTGATATATTGCTGCAGCCACCTATACACCAATTTTAACCAGTGGCACGTGCCATTAGTACCGTGAACTGTAATGTGTAATGGTAGGTAAGTAGGGGTTCTAATCAAACATCAGCCACCTTGTATGTGTTTGTGTAGACTTTCCACATACAGCAGTATACACATGCCCAACAGGCCTATGTCTGTGCAAGTGTCTAGACTAGTGTCCTCCACAACAGTAGTCTCCCTGTCAACAACTGCTGATGTCATCCACCACGACAACAGTGGCAGACACTCTCCAAATGCATAAGCTCTGTGGTGCATGCGATAGGTACATAGCACTACAGTATATACAACTAGATAGGAAGTGTGTCTAATCCCAGCAATGGCAAGTCAGTGAGTGTGTGTGTAAGTATATTCCATTGTAACAGTGTGTGTATGTCTTGCCTATGTGTGTACAATGCCAATACATTTTAAGGCTTATGCCTACCCATTAACCCCCCTCATTGGCTTACTTTACAGTGCCTGCTGATGTCATCCACCTTAGAAGCACAGTTAGACACTATCCAGATGTATAAGCTCTGTAACACATGTAATAAGTATGTAGCACTGTAGTATATACAATTAGATAGGTAGGGGTTTTACTCCTAGTAATGGTATGTGTGAGTATATCCCCTGGCATCAGTGTGTGTACATGCAATGCCAATGCATTTTAAGATCTGTGCCTACCTGTGACCCCCCCCCCCAATTGGCTTACTTTACAGGGCCTGCTGATGTCATCCATCTTAGAAGCACAGTTACACACTCTCCAGGCATATAAGCTCCACGGCACATGCAATAAGTACATTGCACTACAGTATATATGAATAGATAGATAGGGGTTCTACTCCCAACAATGAAAACTCAGTGAGTGTGTGTATATATCCCCTGGCAGCAGTGCGTATGTCTTGTCTATGTGTGTGCAATGCCAATGCATTTTAAGACCTGTGCCTACCTGTGAACCCCCCATTGGCTTAGTTTACATGGCCTGCTGATGTCATCCACCTTAGAAGTACAGTTACATGCTCTCCAGACTCATGAGCTCTATGGCACATGCGATAAGTATATAGCACTATAGTATATGTAACTAGATAGTTAGGGATTCTAATCTCAAAACTGGCAACTCAGTGAGTGTGTGTGTAGGTATATCCCCTTCAGCAGTATGGCTGTCTTGTCTGTGTGTGTGTGCTATGGTTATACCATTTTAAGGGCCTGTGCAAACCTGTTAACCCCCTCACTGGCAACCTATTCAGGGCTTACTGATGTCATCCACCTTAGAAGCACAGGTAGACACTCTCTAAACATAATAGCTCTGTGGCATATGTGATAAGTATGTAGCACTATTGTGTAAATGACTAAATAGATAGGGGTTCTAATCCCAAAACTGGCAACTCTGTGAGTGCATGTGTGTGCATATGCATATCCCCTTCAACAGTGTGGCTGTCTTGCCTGTGTGTGTGCTTTGGTTATACCATTTTAAGGGCCTGTGCAAACCTGTTAACCCCCCCCCCCTGCACTGGCAACCTATTCAGAGCTTAGCGATGTCATCCACCTTAGAAGCACAGTTAGACACTCTTTAAACATAATCTCTCTGTGGCACATGTGATAAGTATGTAGCACTATAGTGTATATAACTAGATAGGTAGGGCTTCTAATCTCAAAACTGAGAAATCTGTGAGTGTATGCCTGTGCATATGCATATTCCTTTGCAGAAATGTGGCTGTCTTGCCTTTGTGTGTGTGATGGTTATACCATTTTAAGAGCCTGTGCAAACCTGTTAACTTGCCCCACTGGCAACTTATTCAAGACCTACTAATGTCATCCGCCTTTGAAGCACAGTTAGACACTCATTAAATGTAATAGCTCTGTGGTGCATGTGATTAGTACGTAGTTCTATAGTGTATATAAATAGATAGGCAGGGTTCTAATCTCAAACTGCAACTCTGTGAGTGTATGCATGTGTGTTGTATGGATATCCCCTTGCAGCAGTGTGTCTGTCTTTCATGTGTGTGTGTGTGTGTGTGTGTGTGTGTGTGTGTGTGTGTGTGTGTGTGTGTGTGTGTGTGTGTGTGTGTGTGTGTGTGTGTGTGTGTGTGTGTGTGTGTGTGTGTGTGTGTGTGTGTGTGTGTGTGTGTGTGTAATAGTTATACCATTTTAAGGGCCTGTGCAAACATGTTAACCCCTCACAGTGGCAACCTTTACAGCACCTGCAGATGTCATCTACCTGAACAGTAGTGGCAGCCACTGCAAAAACATATACGCTCTGTGGCACATGCTATATGTATGTAGGGTTAAGTATATACAACTAAACAGGTAGGAGTTCAACTCTCAATAAGGACAGTTCATGAGTGTGTGTGTGTGTGTGTGTGTGTGTGTGTGTGTGTGTGTGTGTGTGTGTGTGTGTGTGTGTGTGTGCGTGTGTGTATGTGTGTGTGTGTGTGTGTGTTTGTGTGTCTGTATATCCCCTTGCAGCAGTATGACTGTTAGGGGCCACCACCTGTCCGACCATGCAGGTTGCATTTTATGTTTGGCCAGGTGTATCCTGTGAAAACAAAACAATACATATGTCCCAAGAGTGTAGGAAAACAAACATGTCCAGCATTTGTATAATACGTGCATAAAGGAGTCATTTTACATCAGAAACACCTTAATGTTATGAGAAATAGTATAATCTAGACAAATGCTACAAAAATAAGCTGTCATATTAGCAAAAAAGAGAAGTCCTGTCCTTTGCACTTGCCATAGGTATGGTTTGTCCTGGCAACTCTCACAATACTATAAGAAGTGTCCCACATTGGCCATTTGATAAGCTGGCAACTCTTGTCTGTCTTGCCTATTTGTGTGCAATATGTATACATATTGAGGTCCTGTGAGTAGCTGCTGCCCCTAAATAACCCACATTTACCTAGGCATGAATGCTAACTACCACCACCCACATTTGTAGATTCTGACCGAGGCTGTGGTGACTGTAAGTTGTGTGCTGTTTGTCATTGACCCACCAAATTATGTTAACACATTGCAGCAGGGTCTTTCATCAAGTACAGACTAGTACCGAGGTCCTGGCCTCAAGCTAAATGCAGAAAACTGTACCATCATACCATTCAGCAAGGACAGGGTCCCACTGTTTGCCACAGCAATGGAGATCCCCTAAACACACAACCTGTGTTGAGAGACCTGGGCACTGATGTTGATAATGTCACATTCAACCATCATGTAGCATCAGTGGTCAGAAAAGCCTTGTACATGGTTGACCTCATAGGTAAAGGGATTGCATCCAGAAAACAGTGGTCATTACCTCTATGTAGTCCTCTCAGTAGACCAATAATTTACTACAACACCCTGTTTGGTATGTACCTATCCAGACAGGTGCACCAACTGGAAAGGCCATAGTAATACTCACAAAGGTGATCCATGGCCTCCAACACCTGTCCCATGCAGACAGGCTCAAATCAGTAGTGCTCCACTTGGTATCAGACAGGTTGCCCAGAGGTGGGCTTTGTCACACCTAGAAGGCAATGTTGGGCCCTGCCCTTCCAACAGCTGCCCCATATATGTGAGTTTAACTCCTCATAGATTACCAGCACGAGAGGCCTGAATCTGATATGCAATATCAACACAACTTGCTGGAGAGACAGGTTTGTCTCCCAGACGCTGCTCTATCTTAGGGATGCACTTCCCATACACATCAAACTGAGTACCATGCAGACTCTCTTCAAGTGCGACCATAATGAGTAGATGGGAAACCACAAATCTGTCACAGGGGTCCCACCTGTGTTACTCAATGACAGAGGCAACATGTGCCGATTGATGATTCTGTTGGGGATAACCTAATAGCTAGCCTTGTAAAGGACCCAGGGCCATTACGCTAGTAAACTTCTATGCTCCTATGAACAAATTATCCTACTGAACTCTCAGGTGACATGTATCAAGAGAAGCATGCTGTGTCAAGGGGTATGCATGCAAGATTATGCTATCTGCCAGCATTGTGCCTGACACACTGTTCTACACATACGCACCTAGGTAACCATGCACATATACAGTCGTACCTTGGTGAAGTCACATATCTGCATTGCCACCATGCCATCCTGAGCCACTGTATTCGCATGAGATCCCCACAGCATAGATAGACACGTGGAAGAGAAACAGAAACAGGTCTGAGAGACAATAGTCAGTCAGCAATATTTACAGCAATGCAGCATCATGGAACAAAGGTACATACACTTTTATGTGTACTCATGACACATACCAGCAGACAGCACCTTACAGGGCATAACACTATTGCACTACAAAATGTCATTAACTGTACTATAGTCACCCTGTGCATCAAACACATATTTGCATGTCCCTGCATTGATGGTATGGATGACAGACATGTGGCACAGGTACCATAACATGCACAGGGTGTGGAGTGGGATTGCCAAAGGCCTATGCTATGCCACACAGTTGACACTGTGTGTGAGTCTGGAAGGGTGCTGGACAGCTGGGCCATGGAGAGAATCTGTGTGTGTCTGGTGGTGACCTGCATTTGATAGTGATGTGTGAGTGTATGCTCATACAGAGTCTAGCCACGTGCTAACCCTACACGAGGGTATGCTGGACATCTGTGGACCATACATGGCAGAATGTACAGTTCACCATCTCTGGCCATGAACATGGTAACTGGCTCTACCAGGAGAGTCACTGACACCACCATGCCCAGAGTCAGATGTGGTACTACTTGCTGATGGTGACTGGTGTCTGCTGGGTCCATGTCCCTCATGGGACTACACAGGACCACATGCCCATGGCCTGCCATGTAATGGTGTGGACAGCACCCTCCCTTTGGTAGTGCTGGTGATACTGCCACTACAGGAGTGTGACTGTGCATGGCCATGTGGGCTCTCAGCTGAAGTTGTTGCTGACCTATGTCCACTTGTCTGGCAGTCTACTCTGACCACATTTTTAAGCACAAACATTGCACAGTTAAGGAGTAACAATGTCTCACCCCACCATCTGTCCACTACATCAGAGAAATGATGTAAGGCATCATGAATGCCATGGATGGAGTTATGGATGATAGGCAGTGATGCACCCATGATCCTGAGCATCAATCTTGTGTTGTGTTCCGAGCATGCCTGTGCCTACATGACAGACCGAAACATCAGGTGACACGTGATGTGACACCTCTGACAGGTGGTCAATGGGCAGCAGTCCTCCTTCAAGCATCCCTGTCAACCTGCATGTGGAACCTCACCAGCTGTCTGGCTATGGCTACTGTCACAGATGACATAGTCTCCACACTCTCCTGTTCAATGCTGCCACCCTCTGACTATCCAATATCTGTGGTCACATGGGATAGGGTATGTGTGGGCATACTGACTGTGTGTGGGGTCATTGAGTGAGGAAATGGGATGTCAACCAATGAGACATATTCAGCCCCCAACAACCCCACCTGTGCCTCACTATGGCCATCATCCATGGGTGCTGGGAGCCCCCCCCCACTTTTGCAGATCAATCCACCCTCTGTCTCAAATTGTATGCTGATGTCATCGTGTGGCGCATGTATTAAATGGACAGTTTCTGCTGCTTACCCGACGGCATTTCTTGGTTTTCTTTAGCTGCGAAAATAAAAAAGACCGTTGTATTTAGCTGAAGATGGAAACAGACAGTTGTCTGTAGCTGTGGAATCTATACGCTTTTCAGTGTGTGTGTGTAAATGACCCCAACAGGATACATCTGGTGGCTAGAGATACTCAGGCTCAAACCCTGTATCTTGGGTACAGGTAAAAAGAGCCTAAAGTCCCTAGCCACCATCACTTGTGAATGTATGCCTCACATTTATGTTCTGTTCCTCTAGTTTTCAGGAATGGAAAAACAAAACCATTTATTCTAGCAATTTTCTAAGATTATAAAATTAGTATTTGAAATGTGTCCCTATTTTTGGGCTGTATTCCCCCATTATTGGCTTTGTTCTGTAGTTTTCTGCTAAGAGATTGAGAGCTATGGTGAGAAGTGAGAACTGAATTTACTAAATGTTATGATAGCCATTTAAGTTTATCTTCCTGTCTTTCAAGAAACTGCTGGTTTAGCTTAATTGTATGTTACTCTGACTGTAGTACACAGAGTTCTGGGGTCAAGACTTGGTAGTGAAATGCATGGTCGTAACACATTTTATGCAAGCAAATTTCCAAAATTATACAAGCAATGTTTAAAATGTGTGCCTGGTCCCCCCCTCCCAATTGAAAATAAGTTCAAGAAGCTGTGCAACATGCCAATGGCTTACACTGCTGTGATTCTGTATTTATACATTGTGTGTTGAAGTAGACCGTTATCATGGAAATGTTCTGAAGAGGGCAGTTTTGTCACTATTGGTGCATGCATTTTGCTTCATTGCCTACTGGAAAAATGTTCAAACAATAAATTTAAAATGCAGTTGTGTGTGGAAGTAGACCTTTATGATGGAAATGTTCTGAATAGGGCAGTTTTGTCATTATTGGTGCATGCATTTTTGTTTCATTGCCTACTGGAAAAAAGTTTAAACAATACATTTAAAATGTGGTCTAACTTAAGTCTAACAAGTGTGCTGTATTATACAAGGAATATAATTTAATACAATCAGGAAGGTGAATCAAGGAATGCATACATGTATGCATGGCCCTAAAAAATGTGTTTGAAAACAAACCAGAGGAAAGTATGAAAGGCTCAAAATCATGGGCAAATTTTAAGCTTTACTCTTGTTACCAAAGCAATGGATGAAGGTAAAACAGTTCACACCACATTACCTTGATGTGGCCAAGCCTTTTGACACAATCCCCTACTCAGGTGTGGTACAAAAGAAGAATAATGTAGGAGCAAACAATTAGATCACCAGCTGCCTTGCCAACCTGGCTCACAGGATGCAGGAGATCAAAACAGGGGAAGAGACCAGTCACCAATGGAGTCCCCCAGGGTTCAGTGCTGAGACTTTTTCTGTTTGGCATATACATCTGAAAAGTAAAAGGAAATACCAGAGAGCTTTGAGCAGCTAAGTTTGAGATGACTGCAAGCTAGGAGAAGTTATTGAATCCCTAAATGACTTAACCATCATGCAGGAAGGTTTGTCCCAAATAATAACTGGTGTCAAAATCATGACAATGCTCTCTGATAACTGATCCAGTTTGTTTGGCATTTGGGAACTTGTGCGTACAGTGACCTAACTTTTGACCAACATGCCCAGTGTCATAAGAAAGCCTTTCTAAATTGCACAGCTTATAAACAAATTGATTGTGACTAGATCTAGAGATGTTGTTGCCCCCCTTTACAAAGCTCTCATTATGTCAGTCATTTTGTATAATGCCCACTTTGGCATGTATCTGTCCAGCCCCATGCAACAATTGGAATATCTTCAGAGATACCTTACTAAAAAGATACAAGTCCTAAACAATAGGTATTGCATGGACCACCTCAAAGATTTATTATTATACTCAGTATTCTACAGAGTGCTTAGAGGTGACATGTCTGGCATAAAAAGCATCCTCTGACATAATACAAATGGACCTAGTGAACATCAGCAAGTCAAATGGCATCAGAAATACTCAGTCCAGGTATCTAAACTGAATGTTGTGGAGAGATGGATATATATCACAGAGGCTACCACTCTTCCAGAACAGACTATCCATAAAAATAAAGCAAAGCTCATCCATCCATATTCAAATGCAACTTGGATCTAAGGATGAGTAATAGAAAATGTACTCCATGATTTCCCCTCATGCCACTAATAGATAGAGGCAGTTCTTAAATGCTGCATCCCTTACATGGCCCCCTCAAATTATCTATGGTATGATCACAGTTGTTCTCTTCTTTTTAATCTTTCAGCTGCTCCCATTAGGGGTTGCCACAGAGGATCATCTGTTTACATTTCTTCCTGTCCTCTGCATCTTGCTCTGTCACACTAATCACCTGCATGTCTCTCACCATATCCATAAACCTTATCTTAGGCCTTCCTCTTTTCTTGTTATCTGGCAGGTTCATCCTTAGCATCTTTTTCCCAATATACTTTGCATCCCTCCTCAGCACATGTCCAAACCATCATAATCTTGCCTCTCTGGCTTTGTCTCCAAACCATCCAACCTGGGCTGACCCCCTAATATACTTATTCCTAATCCTGTCCACCCTCATCACACCCAGTGCAAATCTTAACATCTTTAACTCTGCTACGTCCAGCTCTGACTCATGCCTTTTTGTCAATGCCACTGTCTCCAACCCATATAACATAGCTGGTCTCATTACCCTCTTGTAGACCTTCCCTTTCACTCTTACTGGTACTTGTCTGTCACAAATCACTACTGACACTCATCTCCACCCACTCCATCCTGCCTGTACTCTCTTCTTCACCTCTCTTCCACACTCACCATTACTCTAAACTGTTGATCCCAAGTATTTAAACTCATCCACCTTTGCCACCTATACTCCCTGCATCCACACCATTCCTCTATCCTCCCCTCTCATTCACATACATATATTCTGTCTTAGTCTTACTGACCTTCATTTCACTTCACACACACACACACACACACACACACACACACACACACACACACACACACACACACACACACACACACACACACAAGTGCCACAAATGCATTCTACATACCACACCGTATTACTGATCCCATGCACAACACAGAAGCAGACCGCAACAGACAAGACAGCCCCTTAACAACATGAAGTGCAGCTATGTCCAGTTAATGCTGCCAGTTCTATATATCTATGAGATGAGCACCATGTCAGTGTATGTGATGGACCTTCATCTAAAACACAGTGCACCCGTTTCCACCATACTAATGCCCCCCCTTTATAGCAGACTGGCTAGACCTTCACAAAAATATGTGCAAATATGGTACAGCTTTTGCAAATATGCTACTGTGATTACCAATGTAATGCATTGCAGTGAAACCCTCCAGGCTGATGGGTCTATAACCCCTCCAGAAGTGAACATACAGCTACTGCAATATGGGTAAGCTTCACAGTTGTGTCCATGGCAAACTGGCAGCCCTTAACATGCCTAGGATATAGCTGAGCCATAATAAAACAGTGCCACACTCACCAGCTACAGGATGTTGGAATCCAGCCACACCAGAGGTACCTATGGAATTGTGGGGGAGAGGTATCATCAGAAGACACAAATGTGGCATTGGTACAGGATAATATGTGCATATATCAGCATTTACATTATGAACTGTGATACTGTCCATATTGCTAACATTCACACTATGTGTGCATGGGTCTATATTAGATAAACAAAAGTTTATCTAATTGAATGCTGACATCATCAGAAATCCTGGAAATTGAAATCGCAATTGTGAGATCGCGGTACAGTGAAGATGCGAATATTTGCCCTTTCCTCACTGTACTGCAATCTCGTAGTTGGAATATATATTTATTGGGGGTGTGGGGGTGCAGCCTCCCACAATTGCAATTTAGAGTTCTGGGATTTTCAATGATGTGAGCTTTCGATTAGATAAACTTTCGTTTATCTAATATAGACCCTGTGTGCACACGTGTACATTACATCCCCCCCAAATGCACATAGACCTGACATGCAGAAGATGCCACTATGACTGCTAAAGTATTACAGTGATGACCACAGGAGGCTTACCTGTACGCTCCTCTGCTGTGGAAGCTGTGCCACCCACCTCCACAACATATGGGGTCATGGATTTTCGCTAGTTGGTGGCTGAACTCCAGTTTGCCAGGAACTCCTCTGTGGACAAGAGTGGCTGTTCTGTTGCAGACCCTCCACTGGTGCCAGCATGGTCCCTGGCCAGAGCTGCGGCCCTTTGCTGTGCATTATTAATCATATCTGTGGCCCGGTGTTAGACCT
Source organism: Protopterus annectens (assembly GCF_019279795.1). NCBI lineage: Eukaryota > Metazoa > Chordata > Ceratodontiformes > Protopteridae > Protopterus > Protopterus annectens. Next base: position 1,336,497,975 of record NC_056744.1, on the reverse strand, counting down.
GCTCATAGCTCCTTTCCTGTAGCCCAATGTGATTTACAAATGCCACAAGGTCTGCCCACAGTGCAGTGCATTGTTGCTGATTATGGTGACCCTTCAACAGCAGGATTTGCTCAGTCCATCAAGGTTGGCATCATTCTCTGCTGCTGAATATGGTGGGTTCCTATGTCTGTACATCAGTCCTGAAAGACAAGAAGAGGAGAACACATCACAGGACCACATACATTGCTGTCCATTATGTGCACACTCTGCACATTGCCAGCATATCCTCAGCTAACTACCACATCATATCCTGCCATCTATTACCACAGTATGTATGTGGCTATCAGCAACATAAACACACCCACCTGATCTTGCTGTTTCCTAACACTTGCTGCATGTTCTTTAAGGTGTTCAACTGCATCTTTTCGGTTGCACCTATTATAGCTTGTTTATAGCCTGTCTACGTTGTATGCAGTAGTGCCAGCCTCCTACTTTTGTTTTAAACACCTGGGCTGTAGGCCCACCCCTTAGGTCTCCCTAGCCTTCCTCCCTCAGATTCTGGAAAATATGGCTTGACAATGTTCTACAGTTTCTCCTGCATCTTGGCACACTGTAGCAACTGCCTCACGTACATGGACAACCATCTACAAACACCACCATAGGACACAATTTGTGATAGATGCAATGACATTAGGAACCTACAGTCCATGCTATCTCGGTCTCAACCCTGGATCTCTGGCACCAAACAGATTGTCACCACAATCAGAACACATCACACACCACCCACATCTACACAAAGCACACCCACATATGCGGAGGTCCTCAACATACACATCCACAAACAAAGGAGACCTCAGAGGCAAATACACATGTAAACTCCACAGCCCTCCACAGCACATACCATGCATAGCCACACACCTGTGACCTACAGCCACAAAGGCATCACCAATAGTCAAAAATATTAGTCATAAGAGACTCCATTGTGAGACACACAAATGTGCCTCTCACCAGGCTGGATATGGGAAAAGTGAGAGTTACTTTTCTGTCAGGTGCCAGAATCTTGCATATCACATATGCACTACTGTCTCTCAACAGTTATGAGTCTGTCATAGTCCACGTCGGTGTGCTTCACCTGAGACGTACCTCCCTGGAGTATATGCAGAGAGACATGATTGAGCATGCTGATTATTTGTCCCAGGCAGGTATGTCCCTAGCATTATGCAGCATTCTGCTGTCACCCAGAATGATGCCACAATACAATCAGGAAATGATTGACCTTAGCAACTGGCTTGGTTTCAGGTGCCATTCCAGGGGAATCCAGTACCTGACAGCCTTAGATGATATGATCAACAGCCCATGATGCTTTGTCAGAAAAGGCCTCCACCTGTCTCAACTGGCCTTCAGGCATCTGGCAATGGTTCTTGCCACCCCTATAGTGCCTTTGTGACTTTATCAGGAAAAGTGGTGAGGTTAACAATACCAACATACATCTGTCAGCTCATCACAAATTAAAGGCCATGCTGCTAAATGCTAGGAGTCTAAACATGAATCTGTGCTCATTGCAAGCATTCTTAACCCTGGGAAATACTGACATCTGTGCAGTCACAGACACATGGTTCAAAGCACCCCAGCCTTACATGATCAACCATCTTATCAGACAGTCATACCCCACGGTGTGGGCAGTAAAGCCATGGGACATGGGGTTTCACTATATATGAAAGACATATACACCTTCTGGCTGTTCAAATAGTAAGATACACAGGGGACACTGTAGGGGCAGTTAACCATTGCAAAGATACCTATTCAAAGCATAGGTAGCTACTGGCCCCCACATGTGACCAGGAAGCCCATTCTGCCTATATGGACCTGATCAACTCTATCAGGATTTGTGTCTGCACCCTGATCCTGGGTGACTTTAACTACCCAACCATACATTGGTGGAAATACTCATGCCAGCACACACATGACCAGAGATCCATCAGCAGTGGGCATGCAAATACCTTGGAGCAGCTAGGTGCTACCCCCATGTGAGGTGAAGGTCTGTTGGAGTTGTTATTAAACAAAATGGGTAATCACTGCAGTATCCCTACAGTATCATCCTCTGTGATTAAACCAACCATAAAGTGGTCATGTTTGCAGTCACCATCTCCCACAACACCCATCTAGCTAGGGTCAGACATACAAACAACTCCATAGTTGACTACAGCCTCCTGATGGATGGTATAAACAGCTTCACAACCCCCACCCCCTCTGTAGGAACTGACACTAATATCCAAAAATAAACAAAAGCACTATCCGTGCATTTGTATACATGCATGCAGGTACACCCAGCAGGACTCCATCATCCTTTTCAAGGATACATAAACCTGTGTGGTGGACATCTGCAATAGTGTCTATAACTGGGATGACATACTGCTCTCCAAGACAAAAAAGTTGCAGGTGCCCAGTTTGAAGCAATGTCTCCTTAGCCTGCACAAGCAAATAAGACAACTACTGGAATCCTGCAAAGCAAACCCCGAGCCCACCTTGACGACATCCACTACAGAAAATCCTATCTCTTTCTTCACATATCTCTGCAACATCACAGGAAGCACTCAGATCTGCTCAATAGTGGTAGTCAAGGAAACCAGAAATACAACTGCTGTAGGTATAGCATAATTGATGCATGACCCAGTCAGTGTGAGCTTCAGCCCCTGTCCACCCCCATCAGTACATTAGGACATTCCCAGTACCTGCCCCCTTCGCCTTATATGTAGGGAACTCGTCATCAGTGCCATCTCAAAGTCATGATATACAGCCACCAAGGGAGCCGAGCACATCCCAGGATGCATCCTACATGACCCCAAGCATGACCTTACAGCACCAGAAGGCAGTGTATTCAACCAAAGCCTGAATAGCACCTTTGTTCCAGCTGAGTGGAGGATAACCACTGTCACTCCTTTACACTAAGGTGGGGTGTCCACCAATCTGGCACATTATAGACCCATCAGCCTAACTAGGTTGATCTGCAAGGTCATGGAACAGTTTATAATGAACATCATTAAGGAGGACATTGGCGACCTCCACACACATGATCACACACAGCTAGGCTTTGTCAAAGGGGATCATGTTTGTTACATTTGGTTAACCTCTATGACACAGTCACCAAAGCCATGGATAAGGGGGAGGCAGTGCACACTGCCTACCTTAATCTGGTCAAAGACTATTCCAGTATTCCCTACTTGCACATAATAGATATATGCTCCCAACTTGGCATCAGTCTATATGTTACCAGATGGGTAACACACTGGCGCACTGATAGAACCCACATATTACACATAGGGGGTGCTTCCTCAAGCGGTAGACCCATAACTAGTGGTATAACCCAGTATTCTGTGTTTGGGCCTCTGTTATGTGTGATTTACCCTTTTGAGGTGCAGGGCACCACCAGTGGGCTGTGGCCGACCATGTATGCAGAAGAATGCATGCTGGGTGCTGTCACCACATTATCTAGTAATGTGGACATCCTCCAAGAGGGTCTCACGCAGACACATGACTGGTGCCAGAAACATGGCCTCAGGCTGCATACCACGAAATTCGTCTTCATCCCTTTTGGGGAGAGTGATATCCCCACATATTATCACAGTGCTAACAACATCCTAAGCATATAATCAGTTGAGAGTGATATGTGCACACTGGTTGATGGCAACATGACATTTGACCACCATGTTGCTTCCATTGTAAGGAAAGCCTTCTACATGGCCCACCTCATATATAAGGGTTTGTCATCCAGGGACATGGGGTTCATAACATTCCTGTCATCCCCCCTATTAAGGCCCATTATTGAGTATAATACCCCTTTTGTCATGCACCTTGCAAAGCACATGCAGCAGCAGGGGAGATCACAGAGGTTCCTCATGAGGGAATAACAGGGCCTCAAACAGCTACCATACACAGATAGGTTATAAGCCCATCCCTTTAACCAGTTTCATACAGACTCCTCAGAGGTGACCTCTGTCTGGCATACAAGGCGATCACGGACTCCACCTTGATGGAACTGCTGCACAACTGGAAGTCAAGCTCCATTCTATTAACAAACGCACATGCCCTCAACCTGGTCTGTGGCATCAACAGCACTTGTTGGTGGGTCAGATGTGTACCCCACATAGTCACCCACCTGTGGAATGTACACTCTGTCCACTTTAGGCAGAGTACCTCTTTACACCTTTCCAAGAGAAGCCTGGATAAGTGGATGGTTAATAGGACATACACCCATGGGATACCATCTGTGTCCCTCTTGGACTGGGGAATCAGGTGCTGAATTGCATACACATGGGCTAAACTCTGGGCTAGATTTATGAGGGCCTCAGGGCCAATAGTCTAGTAACCTCATATGATCATAGGTATACCAGTAATGGCCCTGTGTGCTGTGATGGACTGTGTTGTTATGTGTCCACACTCATCACTGCCATTTACTGTGGTGTGTCCTCTATGGGTGAAGTTCCAGTACCATGTCCAAGTCATACAGTCACCATCCAATGAATAGGTGAGTGGTACTACAGGAATATGGGAACAGTCCTGCAACATCTGTGTGATGCAATTACAGACAGCACTGCAAACATGCTGTAGGGTATCCTTCTTGTAGGTGTTCAACATATGCAGTACACAGATGTTTGCAGAATGTGTACATGTGCCTGATATATGTGGACCCTCTGCTAGACAAATATGGATGTCTGGAAAACAGTAGGATAAGACATAATGGTTGTTTCCAGACTGTGGGGAATCTGGCTGTCACACACCAGACACTTCAGAAAACAGTTGTGGTACATTAATATCTGGTACTGTATTCAGTCCCTTACATTGCATGCTCGATATCTACAGTCTGTTGCTGAGGTAGAACCTATGTCCACTCACTACTACTGGTTATAACCTGCTGTCCTGCTGTAGGGGGTCAACAGGTATGATAGCCATAGCTATCAGGCAATGAGATACATGTGTGGAGTACAAAGTGACCTAGCTAGAGTACATCAGGAACAATCAGGGACACATAGACAATGTTTGAACTATGCCCATGTGACATTCACAGACTGAGAGGAGCAGACTGACAGTACATTATGTGATATGCCAGCTATATCCACCAGTACTTACTGTCACTATTGTCTAATACACAATCCAGTAGCATTTGTACATGAGCTGCCAATTACTGGGGGGACTCAGGGGCCAGAGCTGTGATGTATGTCACAGCAGACAGAGCCAAAAGGGAAGCCTGTATGTGATGGGCAGCTAACTAACAGCAACATGTCATTCTACAATACGTACTACAGATCTAGTGTTGTAATCCCTGTTTCCCATGACTGCATCACCCCATCTGCATCCCATTACATGGGGAATTCTATTCCATACCTGGTATAGTGCTATACTCCTTTATGTGCAGAAATCTTGAGGTATAATGCTAGGATAGTGTAGTCTGTCTTCATAAACAAAGTCACAGACCTGTGTACCATAGGCAGTAGCTTGCCTTTTGTAGGTAATGCTCATGCACAAGTGATTGCCTGTGCACCAATCTGTGGTTCACTCTTGCTAACTGCATACAGAACAGCTGGGTTGTATTTTCATTAGCCAATGGCATGGCAACACAGTGCTGTATTTCAGGCCTTCATGTAGGCCTTGCTCCTTTTCCTGGCCTGTAAGAAGGACATTATCAAGGTGTGGAGAATACAACATCACAGAGGGTAGGTAGAAATACTGTCGACTGTTTTGATTTATGTGGTGTGTCCACGGTTTTGCATGCTATGTTTGGCCATTGTAAATAGACTTTCTGCTTATGTGGTAGTTTACTGTTTAACAATGTAGGTTGAGGTCATTAAGGAGACAGACAGATGTGAGGTTCATACGTCATTTGCATCAGAATATACAAGTTGCGGCAGTAGCCACTGGTCTCTCAGCTGTGTATGTTTGTAGGGGAAGACTGTGTTACATATCCCTGTCACTTGACCATCCCCCCACCTATTTATGTATGGGTGTTGTGTGGATTCCCTGTTCTAGGTGTTTGTGAGGTATGGTAGGTCTGAAGCAGGTAGCTGAACACACAGCTGCATATGTTGCAGGCTGCAGCTGCTGCATTCTGCCCAGGAATCATACTTGGGATTGTGAACACATTGGGGGACAGCAAGCTGTATATGTCAGTGAGGGAGCAGTGTCAGCTCTGTTGTCACAGCATAGCCAAGGTGAGAGTACCCATAACAGCCCAGGTGAGGCATATACCTCTTGTACATATGTTATGTAATAGTGCCATCCAGAGAGTGGTAGGTGAAATTTAGGGCACCTATACATATTTGTGAAGTGTGTCCCACCCTACAGGCCTTTGACATGCTAATATGGGTAGCAGTGACTGCAGTAGGAGCAACCAGTTTTTTCTGTATATTGCAGGGATTAGTTATTTATTTCTTGTATTGACAAGCATGTACTTGACGTGCAACATACTGGAATGGAAACCAGGACTGTGGGTGTCAAATGTAAAGTATGCTAGGAATGTAACAAATACAGCTTCTGAAGCAATATTATAGCAGGTGTATTTGCAAGACATATGTGCATGCATACAGTGTGTTACACAGGATTTCCATGAACATGTACGTTCAGATGGGTATGATGTGTGACAATGAACTGTCTGTCATAATTTTGAACCTCAATCTGCACTGACCTGCTAGTACGTCAGCACACAGAATAGGTTTATGACAACCATGCCAAAAGTAGGTGGCACAACTCGACATTCTGCAACAGTCTGTGCAGTTGTCAGCTTTACCTGCCATCATAGGCCTCATGTACATCCATCAACATATATTCAGCTGTGGATTGGTTTGGTGTCTGCATCACAATCCCAAGTACGCTGTCATTTATCCCATTATATGTAAAAGTAGTGTGTCACTGGCAATCAGGATATGTTTATAGAAACACCTGCTATTCATAAGAGCTAAGTGGCCTAGTGGGCATGATGCACTATGCTATAGTTGACAGGGTCTCAGGTTCAAACATTGGTAGGTGTAATTGTTTTTGCTGATGTGCATCACTGGCAATCAGGATATGTTATGGAAATAGCTGCTATTCATCACAGCTGAGTGGCCTACTGGGCTAATGGGCTAATGCACTTTTCTATAGTTGATAGGATCCCAGGTTCAGGCCTTGGCATGTGTAATAATTTCTGCTGATGTGCATCACAGGCAATCAGGATATGTTTATGGAAACAGCTGCTATTCATCAGAGCTGAGTGGCCTAGTAGGCTAATGCATTATGTGGCAGTGGACAGTGCGTCCAAGACTTGGCAGGTGTAATTATTTTGCTAATGTGCATAAGAGTGTCAAAAACATATAAGGTGATTAAAGCAGTTTTAGGCAGCTTTAAGTGTGTTTGCGTGGATTTGCTCTGATTAAACCAATGCTAATTCAAAAAAAAAAGAAGAAACGGGGGCAAGCAGGGGGGGGGAACAATGTTAAAACCCGTTCCTAGGCTTGCTTTTAAAGTTCAGCATTGCCGTGTTCGACTTTGTGTTGTCGAACATAGTGCAGTCGACCGAGTGTCATTCGAAATAATGATAGTAAACCGATAAAAGCAATGCACAGTATTATAACAGATCAGGATTTATCTCGCACTATCACAAATAATAAACTAAAAATACCAGCGCAGGCAGAAAAACTTAGTAGATACGTAGATAAACATAAAGGAAAATTACAAAATAAGCAATTTATTGATGACACAAAAAAGTTTTATAGAGAATTTGGAAACAAATTAAAAGGAATTGAAAGACCACCAACAAAAGAAGAAACAGATACATTTTGGAGAAATATCTATGATGATCTTGTGGAACATAAACATGCTAAATGGATAGAAGTAAAAGAAAGAATAAGAAATTCAAATGTACAGGATATGAAATGGGATGAAATAACAGCCAGAGAGATTGAAACAAAGTTAAGAAAAATGTCCAATTGGAAAACCCCAGGACCAAATGCAGTACAAAACTTCTGGCTAAAGTATTAACACCTTTGCACAAAGATTTAGCCATGAGTAATAACTATTTATATGTGCACCCCAAATAGACACCAGCCTGGCTAACAACAGGAAAAACAATGCTCCTACTTAAGCACAAACCTGCAAGCTACCCTAAAAGCTATAGACCAATAACTTGCCTTCCGACAACATATAAACTATACAACAAAATTAATGCTGACAGAGTTTATAGTCATTTAGAAGAAAATTAAATTATGGCAATAGAATAAGGTAATAAAAGAAAGTCATATGAAACAAAGGATCATTTGTTGTTAAATAAAGTCATAGTGGAGTATTGTAAAAAGGGGAAGAATCTAAGCATGGCATGGATCGACTACAAAACATCATTCAACAATATCCCACGTTCATGGATAAAAGAGTGCTTAAAATGTATAAGATATACCCTATACTGATAAACTAAATCACAGCGACCATGAAACAGTAGCAAACCACTCTGCAGTTAAGCTGTGATAAAGGATAAATTATTATTCCAGGGATTAAAATTCAAAGGGGGAAATTCCAAGGTGACTCTCTGTCACCACTGCTGTTTTGCCTTCCACTTAACCCATTAAGCTGTCTGATTAACCAATTAGGTCATGGTTATAATTTGGCTCCCACAAAGCAGTAAAGTATAAAGACTTCTCATCTTCTCTTTGTAAATGATTTAAAATTGCATAGCTTTTTAGATGAGGAACTGAAAGCACAATTGCAATAGTCAAAACATTTTCAGATGATATAAGAATAAATGTGCAAAAGCAACCTTTAAAGCTGGAAAGCTGCAGCACCAAGAAAACATCAGTTTGGGACAGAATGTGATATAAAAGATCTTGAGCAAGAGGGTGTGTATAAATATTTGGTTACTGATGAAGGATCAACAATAAAACATGAACAAATGTGAATAAAACTTAGTAAGGAATATTTAAAAAGACTTAAATTAATCCTGAAAACAGCATTCACATCTAGGAACAAAGTTTAAACTATAAACCAATTTGCTCTTCCTGTCCTAAATTACAGTTTTGGAGTGACGGGCTCCAAAAGGAGTTGGATAGATTAGACAGGAAAACAAGAAGGATGCTTCATGCTCATCAAATGATTTATAAAAATCAGTGCATCCCAAGATTATATATTCCTCATTCCAAAGGAGGTATGGACCTCCTTAAAATTGATTATATGTATAGATCTGCAATCATGGGACTGCATGCATAACTGCTGACCTCACAAGTCCCAAACATAGTGAAAGGCTTGAAACATGAGAAGAATAAATCTAAGATGACTTCCCTGCTTAGTCTAGCAGAAGCATATTGGTGCCAAGCAGGAATGGAAATCAAACCAGTATAAAAATCAGGCAGCAACTGAATGTGCCAAAAAAAAAAAAAAAAAAAAGAAAGAAAGAAAAAGAAAGACTATAAGGTGAAGGATCAGATGAGAGGGCAAGAAATGTGGAAAATGCATAAATATACCCCGGGATTCATGAAGCTTGCACCAGGCGCAGGTGTAGCATAGGTGGTATAATGCCAAATATGGCTGCCGAGCGATTCAGGTATGATCCAATTGCATGTACACTACCAGGGTACACCAGATCTGCGCAGCCCTCAGCTTAGGTATGCTAATCACCCCATGTGCAGTGCCGATGCAAATGAAGATACATAGTGATTCATGAAGTGGTGCAGGCATAGTGTAAGCCCACAAAAATGTAAACCAAAAAACACGGTTTACATTTTTCTAAACAAAACATCGGAGCTATGAAAGCGGACCAGGCTCATGTATTACAAAGTTAACATATGCCAATGGCTAAATATACAGCCAATGGCATAAGAAAAGATGCACAACACCTAAAAAACATTTAATCTCATGACCACAGTAACGCAAAGTACAACCGCAGGGCATGTGTGTGCAAATGGGAACACAAAGAAAATATATACAAATGTCATAAAATCGCAATGTAATACAAATCATGATTTCACCATAATACTCAATGGTATGCATGGTACACCACAACCAAGCTGCAAGTGTTGCTAAGGGTCTGTGACAGTGTTCGGCGTGGTAACTAGGAATTAGTAGTCAATGCCATGCAAATAAGGCAAGTAATAGTGAATCGCAAACGTCCCGCTGGACTAAGGATGTACCATACGGCGCAGCGCTACAACACCGAGGAGTGGTTTAAAGGTATACATGACATCAGCAGTGGTGTCTGCCACTGCAGCTGTAAGCACATTGGAGCAATGCAAATCTGGCCTAGCCATTGCTAAGCAAAGCCACAGGACAGGGGTGTGGGAGTAGGTATAGCATTGTTTAGCTGAGAGGACATATGGTTCCCGAAAGCACATGTGTACGGGGATGAAAACGTGCCCAAAACCCAGTAAGCAGATGCAGGCACCGCACACCATAGCTCAAACAGGAAGATCAGGGAAAGAAAATAAGGAAATGCTGCAGTAGGGTAATTGGAGTACAACTGAGCAATTAACACCTATTAACTCACAGTGGGCAATCGATGGCAGCTGACAAGTCTGCTCGCAGAAACCTGCAAAACAGGATAGGGGAGGTGTTGGATTGCAAAGAAAAGAGAACTGTCATAGCAGAGCAAACAAACCTGCAGTAGACCAGCCATAGAACACATTATGCAAGATAAGCCAGGTTTAGGAAAGTACAAATTAAAGCAGGCTGCTGGATGCATGCCAGAAAATGGGAGGTGAAACGTTAAGAAATGTAAAGGGAAGGGCAAGAGGTAATCCACGGCAGCCAAATGTAATTCAACACCAAAGGCACCACAATAGTAGTACCTGTCGTAAAACACAAGATACCCTGTAGCTACGATCGTACATACACACCCTATGATATCATCAGTGTTCACAGCACAATAGTATAACGTGTAAAAGCACCTCACACACACCTGTGTATTCCCAAACACTGCACCATAGGTGTAAGCAGACAGGGAACTTTTACAATGTACATGTTGGGAGCTGCCATAGATGTGATTCATCACCATGTGTTAGAGACTGAAGGTGTTGTGGAGGATAATGCTGACAACCACCACAGGCCCCGGAGGAGGAGAAGAGTGTTCAGACCAAGGGTAACCTATCAGGGGCTACATGATCTGGAGATAGTAGAGCATTACAGGGTGGACAGGGACATCTTACAACAAATAGTTGAGCTGTGCCGGTCACGCATGAGATCCAGAAACAACAGAGAGGAACCCATCCCAGTGGGCATGAAGGTATGTGTAAGCTTGCGAATACAAGCCACAGGTACCTTTCAAAGGCCAACTGGAGATATAATGGGGATCTCACAGGCATCAGCATCCAGGGTACTACCCAGTTCCTGGATGCCATGTTACCACATGCCAATGAGCATATATACTTCCCCCGAACTCAGGAGGAGTTGGCCAGCAATATGCGTCTCTTCCACCATGTGGCACACTACCCGGAGGTACTGGGTGCGATAGACTGCACGCACATTCATATCAAGTTACCACCCGGTGAGCATGGTAGGCGCTACATAAACCACAAGGGATACCACTCCATCAACTGCCAAGTCGTGTGCAATGCCCAGGGCATTATCATGGATGTGTGTGCTGGCAACCCTGGAAGCTACCATGACTCCCACATCTGGCATGCATCACATATGTATCAGGTATTTGTCAGGGGGGACATCCCACATGGCCACCTTGTGGGGGATGCTGGCTATGCACTGGAGCCGTGGATGATGACTCCCATCAGAAATGCACACACACCCATGCAAGAACGCCATAATGAGGCACACGCACAAACCAGAATCGTCATAGAGCATGTGTTCGGGATGCTGAAATCACAGTTCCGTTGCTTGGACATATCTGGTGGAGCCTTGCAGTACTCTCCAGGCACGTGTGCCCACATCTTCATAGTATGTGCCATGCTACATAATAAGATCCTGCGGAAACAGCTGCAGCAGGGACATAATGGTGAAGGCCCTCACAGCCCACCACAATTGCCAAGGCCATCACAGGCACAGAGGGATTCAGACCACGAACACCCTGTGCCAGCCCCAGTAGGCAGACAGAGGCATGCCCAATATGCCTACGCCTTGGCAAAGAGGGAACGTATAGCACATACTCTGACAGTGTAGGCCCCTATGGACTGACTCACCTCTCCACCTGCACACACAGTAAAATGGATAGCACACACACAAGACCACCTGTAAATTGTAATGTATATGTGGCCTACTGTGTGAATCCTACATAGGCAGCCCTCAACCATTGCACACACAACAGCTATTGGAACAAGGGATGTCAACACCTGAACAGTACACGCACCTATCAGCATATGTTGGTACTGTATGTATAGGTTCCTAGGTACATTGGTAGATACACGCCCGATTGTCAGAGGCCATTCATCAATCAAGGCAAATAGTGTCTGTTGTTGCCACCACATCAAGTAACCAATTGTCCCTCAGTGGAGCAGAGCCAATTGCGGGATCCATGTGTGTAATCACTGCATGGATTCCCTGGTGTGTTAATGAGAGGCTCCATACAATGTAATCATGGATGTAGTGGCAAAGCATGGGGTGTACCCATGACAGGTATCTGTCACCCCAGCATGCTCCACCTATGGTTGTGTAAAGGTGTAGCACATTATAGTGTGTGGCTTACTGTGACATACATTCCCAATGCTGGAGCACATCCATTAAACATCCATATGAACAGCCATAGTACAGTCCACATACAAAACATCATAACACGTGTACAAATCCCAGATGCCCAAGTGGTAAATGCACTGACTGTAGTGCATGTTCCCGGTACCACATCCTGCAAGAGACGTTACATAATCCCGAAGACACGAATAATGGATGTTGGATGCAGGTCATCAGATCAGGTTTAGCACATGTTAGTGGGAATATGCATTGCCCAGTGCTGGTAAGCATCGTTTAAACATGACTATACAGATATGCACGAAACAGGGCTAAGCTTCTCTGAATATCATGCAGATCACGGTCAATGATGTCCAGAACAGGTGAAACTAGCATTATTCACCCCTGTACTAATAGTGCCTGCTCTGAAGGGTAAAACGACCACTGCCAGGAGTAGAACACGCAATCATGTACACAATCACACAATCACCTAACACTAAGCTACCCAAGATGTACCAAAGGCAGGTGTGTAATGTGACAGGTTTAAACACAAATGTGTGGAGTCCAGGAAACAGTATACACCGACATGTAAACAATGAAAGGTGTATTCTCCCTCTCACTCTCTCTCTCATATATATATATATATATATATATATATATATATATATATATATACACATATATATAATAGAGATAGAAATGGAGATAGAAAGATATATGTTGATATAAACGGATTCACCTATATCTGCAAATATATAGATAGGTCAACGACATGTACACAACCATGGAGGTAGAAATAAATAGGATACTGCCAACTATGGAATGTGTCACATACCGACATGCATAATCACGAGGCTTAAAGACCAAAAGAACACAGTACTGGAACACTGGAACCGTGTGTGATATTATCACGATATTAAGTGACATTTAGTTATCGCTGCCGGTGTTGCGGTCCACGTAGGTACTGTGTTCAACTGTGTTTGTGATTGCTGTAGTCTGTGTATGTGTGTGTTGAGGGTGCCGTGTGCATTTCCGTGGGACTGTAATGTGTGTGTGTATGTGTTTGCATCGTGTGTCTGTTAGTGCTAACTCGGAGGTAGATCATTATGGTAGGTGTGGTTATAGCTGGCCATAGGCATACGGTTACCACCTGTCCCACTTTAAGAGGGACAGCCCCTCCTGGGCAGTTGTGTCCTGACAAAAACTATTAAAAAGGGCAAATGTCCGAGATTGTAGGACATAATTATGTCCCATATATTATGTAATAGTTGCATTAAATAGTTTTGCCTGTATCTACAAAATGTAAATGTTACATGAAACATGATAAGTAGCTAAAGTGCTACAAGAATAAGTATGTATTCAGGATAAAAGTATGTTCTATCCTATGTACTGACCTTGGTTATGTGTCGGCCTGTAAACACCGATGTTTGTCCTGCAAATGTGCCACTATGCCATTTGAAAAGGCAACCCATGCCAAAGAGGTTCAGTCACCAACACAACTGCAATGAGTGCAAATATCTGTGACAGAAATACACAAGACAGCTGTCATTTAGTAACATTCCTTTACATATCACTCTATTTCCAGAGGTATGGAAGTATCAACCTCACCTGCATACTATATAGAAACCAATTAACAATGGCTCAATGTATAAGCCTGTAACAACCATAGGTCAGTCTACTAACTGATAGGTCTTCAATTAGGGAAGCAGCCCACACACATATATGGAATATGTAGAAATGCAGTCCCCACAAACCTGTATATGCTATGTACACCAACCTACATCTCCCCCACACCCGAAACAATTGCAATACAGACTGTAATAACAGCAAAAATATCCACTCACTCAAGTACATCTGCAGAAGCGTTAACATACCTTGTGAGAGACACATTTGTAAAGGCGCCATGTGAAATCATAGCTGTTGTATAATGGAACAGATGGCGATGTTACAGGTTTTGTTTGCAATAGTCCCTTATCAGATGGTTGAGATGACAGGTACACTCACATGTAGAACCACATACTCTAGCCGTCACACACAATCCACGGGGGACATGAATTCAAAATATCTGTGTCTCTACAAATAGCAGTTGCAATTCCTCACAACAAAACACATACAGGCCATCTCCCCGGAGGTAGGGCAAAAGGGCAACGTCCAAGTGGAGGATTAAATTATACCCCACTGTTGCCGCAAAATTGGCGAATGGAGTAGCTGCATAGCTGATGTGCATGTAATAATTTAGTCAGGAACACCAATTGGCGGCAGGAAACCACATGTTACAGGTATCGACGTATATAAGGATGACTTGCCATACATTTAAACCATATGCTCATACCATAGAACCGTTTAAACAGTAAAGGTGTAAAAGAGATATTTACAAAGATTCGGAACTCTAACAAGGTATGTAGAACACTCAGTATGTTAGTGTATGTAGAGCCTGTTTTGTATTAATTAAAAGTGTATGCAATGCATAAAGTGGGAAAAGGTATTATGTAATGATGTCTTGTTGAGCATAGTAACACTTGTAGAAATTGTGTGTCCTGCTGTGGGCCACAAGGTAAACATCACATACACCACAAGGGATGTTACATGAGGGCTTTAAACAGAAGAATTCCACACCACCCGCCGTCAGTGGTAGGGTATGTCCAACAAGTACGTGCCATAGCAGGGGATGATATGTTGATATACTGTCACAGTAGGCATGTGTATGGGCATATAATGACAATAACATGCCTAAGGTGGTCCTGCTGTGCAAGTATGCTTTGCATTATGGGATAATGTGTAAAATATGTGTAATGTACAGTATTGTAGGTAGATATGTCAGATATTCTACACAGCACAATTGTTATATCATGCAAATAAAAGGTATTGTCTATTGGCATGTACAATACACAATAACAGGATTGTAGTCATGGGACACTGAAACAGCATGATAGCTAATCGAAATGTAAGAGCTACTCAATTAACCATGCACAAAGGACATGTAATAGCTTCACAGGTTCATAGTGAGGTACTATGCTGTCTGGCAAGTCTATGTGTAAGCCCAACTACAGTATTTACACCGGTGGCATCTCTCTAGGGTAGTGTCCTGTCTGTGAACAGCAGAGCCATGTGTTACCTGCACTTCTGTACAGTACAGCCACTGCAGTGATCCCTGGTGTATCAGTGTGACCGCCTAAAGAGTCACCTATGACCGGTGTGTTGCGTATGTTATAACACCCTATTGGCTGTAGTTGATGGGCACACATTAGTCTGTGGGCTATAAATAATTGTTGTTGTGTTTGGTAATGGGGGCTGCCTCTGTTGCCTACACAGAGTATGGAGAGGTTCTGCAAATGCTGTACTCATGCTATGTGTGGCCTGTGGTGGTGGAGATCTAGTGGGACTATGTGATGAGTGGGGTGTTTTGCAAATGTTAAATGGCCCCACATGAATGTCAGGTTCAGTCTGGGTTGGTGAGAGCATTACCCCTAGCATGGCTACATATGTGCATCTTCCACAGGCTGTAGTGTCGTATGTTGGGAGGTGAGGATTGTCTGTGTACATGAGACAATTGCTCTATTGCCACGTTTGCCATATTCATCATGTAGACAGGCAATAGCACTGGTAAGTGACACTTGGACATGCCTGTATATTCAACCATGTCTCACAAGATATGTGAGTTACGTGTGTGCAACAGCTGTTGTACTGTAAGCAAGCTGGAAATGTAAGGACAGACAGTGTACTTGTAAGAAATGAGTTGGAATGTGTGCTATAGTAATTAGTAGCTCATGAAGTGCTTACATATTCTGAACAAGTGCTGAGCATGAATATGCAATACAGGTAGGGTGTTGGATAATATCAACCCACTGCAACCCACAAGTGGAGACAACAGTCATAAGTGGAGGCAGTGCACTATTACCCTACTGAGTATGGTCTGCAAGTCTATGAACCTTTATCAACGTAGATGTTAGCAGTACAGAAGTAGATGACAGTACGGAAGATTTCACACTGCATAGCATACCTGTGACAGGTCATAGGACATCATCACCCATACCGTGTTCCAGCTACACTGAGTATACTAGATGTACCTTTGTATGTCACAGGAGTGTTCTACCAGTGACCTGTTGGCAGAAGCAACATTACAAAAGGTATCTGAGTGACATGTGCATATCACACCAGTGGCAGCTACAGTAAAATAGGGTTAATGTTGTGTACTCCCCCCTCATTGTAGCCCATACCACACAGACAAATGGGAGGCATCTGTGTATGTAAGGATGTGAATGGCCATGACCTAGAAGCAATAGCTGTCTCAGTGTTGTGGACAACATACAGAATGGGCTTTGTGGGTGAGGTGTGTGACATATGTGCACAATCTGACAGTTGATAATAGCATTGTCACCGCTAGGTGAATAACCCTGTACCCATTAACTACCACCTAGGCAGCGGTAAACATTATGGACACTGTGTAAGGGATGGTGCTGTGCAGTTCACCTCCCTGAGTTGGTGACGTCTCCAGGCATATTAAGTAGTCATACGAGGCACCCATGTCATGACAGGGTGCCATCCATGAACATGGAGATCATTGGACAGGCATACTCAGCACTCGGGTGACCAATATCGGATCACATATCACCTTTAAGGGGTATTGGCCATGCGTGTATGGGCGATACCAGCCTTCACAATCCTCAACTCCACTATGCAGCATGCTGGTTACCTTGCATAAAGATATGTGCTACACTGTGATGTTGGACATGCTACATGTACATATCCTGATCTGAAAGACATATGTCATGGACAGCCACCATCCTACTACAAGGATCGCCACATGCTGGACAGATCCCTGTGCCATACATGTTACATACTCTTGCCATACCATGCAAACCTGTCCATCAAAGCTACACATGTCATCTCTGTCATACATGGTGCGATGACCTCATGGTAGATGTATTATTAACTGTCTGGATCAGTAATGTGGCACTGATGCATCTTGTGGTGGCAAAATGGCTGTCGGATACAGCTATAAAACCTTGCTCGTACATGCTATAGTTGATAACCATCCCTGCTAGCCATTGTCCCATGTCTATCACATGTGCAACAAAGGCGATACGTGGCAGTATGTTGAACTGCTGTACAGTGCCCTGTAGATGTATATGGCAAAACACATGCATGTAAAGGTTTCCATGCGTATGTGTGCATTGTCACTGCTCATGTCCATTAAGGCAGTGTATGTGTTGATATGTGACATATACACAGCATCAAGGTCAACAGCATTACTGTGGACACATCCAGGCATGTGCTGATAGGTAAGAACACCAGTACAGGCAAACAGACATGCCCACATCAAGACAGCTTTCACATGGAGTATGAACAATGTAATGAGGTGACACACATATATGATGATATCCAATGCATAATGAGTATTACATGTGTGTGACACAAACATGTCAGTTGTGTCAGTGTCATGACGATTTGCAAAGATAACTGTTCAGATGTACTAGATTTAATACAAATGTATGTGTAGCTGTATCTCTGTACATCTCTGTGATACTGTGACCTGTCTCCATCATTACGTCTTCCACATAATGCCTCATTCACACCTGCTAGCGTATAGCCGCCTGGAGGATGATGCCCTCATCCTGTACCTGCATGAGAACTATGAGGTGTTGTTCAGCCATGTGCCACAGCATGCCCAGCAGCATGATGACCTGTGGCAGGACCTTCGCAGAAGGGGTAATGATGTGGGTGGCCATAACCGCACCGACCAGCAGGTGCGCAGACTATGCACGGACCTGATACAATAAGCAAAACAGTGTGCCAATGCAATCACCAGGGAACAAGGTGGAACAGTTGGTGGGCCACCAACCCAGCCCCCACTCACACCCACTGAGGAGATACTGGCCAGCCTGGGGACAGCCTCAGAACAGCATCCACAAGCACTAGCTGTCATTGTGGAGGTGGGTGTCTCCCAACCAATGAGCCTGGAGTTGCCTGGTAAATCACTACTGCACATATGACTATTATATCCCATTTAGTTGAATGCGTCACTGTACAATATGTAATGTAACATCATATGCAAGGTATGTTTACACACATGCCACATACTACAGTATGCTACCCTTTGTATGCACACATGTGCATACTATATGCTATTGTACAGGCGAATGTGTTAACATGCACAGTGCACCCTGTGGCTGTCATACAGTCATGGATAATGTTCAAACTGCTGTGTCACCCCTATACAGGTACCTCTGGCGTGCCGCACAGACATCAGTCCATTGCAGTTGAGACAGTTATCAGTATCAGGCATGAAAATGCATATATCTATTCGCCATGTGGCGAGTTAACACATGTACACATAATGCATGGTCCAGTCATGGTATACAGGTCGCATCTGTCATCATTCACACTGGCTACCCATTTGCAATATATACAAACTAAATGAAACACTGACATGAAACCACAGTATCTGTCATTACTAGATGTGTGGACAGCTGTGCCTACAACGGTGGAGGTGTTCAATGTAGGCATATGTACTATACATTGGAACAACACATGTGTGGTACACAAACAGTACCACACAGTGAGCTGGGATATGGGCAGCCCACAGGAGTCACCATTGTGTAATATGCCCCTGCAATGGGTGCACACATTGTGATGTGCCATCTGACATGTCCCAGACATGTAGTGTTCCGGTTGCAATATTGTCTCACTATCCCATAATACATACCCCACATACCAAACATACAACCCGTTGTCTGCATAGCCCTGTGGGCAGTGACATATCTGACATCTATGGGTGTATGTCATATGGGACAACACAGACATGTGAGATAGACGGCCATCACAAACATTTGGCCAACACATGTTCACACATGGCCATGGAGGATGGCCAGAGACATGTAGCCACACAGTTGTTGTGATGTGTATACACCTTGTTGCACATTGTCCACACATGGTCCAACTATAGTCTTAGTTGAATGATTATATAGTTGATGTGGAACACTGGACATCCTAAAAGCCTGTGCACAGCTAGTGGAGGTGTCACTTAATTCGACCATATAAGATGTGTTGAACATCACGACTGTGTCATAGCATGACCAGTAGTCACCTGTACAGCTTCCACAGACATTGACACCACATCAGGCCACAGATACCATACATCTTGCTGCTGTAGGACATCACTGTCAGCCGTGCACCTCGTGTGTGTGGTACATTAATGTCATGTGGGACATGGTGTATTGACAAGTCTGCCATGTGTGGACATGGTTGCCAGGCAGCTAAGACTTTGTAGTAGTTTCGCAGGGGTGTCATTCATAGGTCTTTCAGTGACCTGTCACATGACACTGCATGGTTTGGTGTGTATACACCTTAGCGACGTGGGTCACAATCCACAGTTATATAATGTGTATGCACGCAGTTATGGCTATGCACTGTGTGCGTATTACACACTGTATAGCAATATAGATGCCTCATGATGCCATGCAATGGCACAATGTCTGTACTTCACACTGTATAGCAATGTAGATGCCTCACACTATCCTTCAATGCTCACGCACATTTGCTAAAAGTGCATTCTATCTGTAGGGCATACAGACAACACTGCAATGTGATACCCATTACAACGCTGTACATGTGTCAGGACACCATTGTGTCAGACATGTATGCATGTCAATGCACACTTCAGCAGATTACATGTCAAGGTCACTTCAGCCATGTGTACTGCTAACCTGTGCTGGTCCACATGGTGTATCACAGGGATGCATGCTTACTACCATGATTGTGTGAATTGCATGGCAACTGATATGACACCTGCTTGCTGTTGTGTGCATCCCAGGGAGGTATGCTAACTACCACTATTAATGTCTGAGCTGCATGCTGTCTGCTGTATCACATGCATTCTGCATGCCGTCTGTCAAATCACATGCATGGTGTGTCTGTGTGTCTGTGTGTGTCTATTGTAATGTAGAGTCTTTCTTTGCATTCACAGGTGATGTAGGTGCGTTATCCTCCTGCGGTCCATCTGATGTTAGTGTCCCCACAGATATTAGCAGTGATGAACATATGCATGAGGTACAGGCAGGGTTGTCAGGGGCTGAATCTGTGCCAGTGGTTGCCATCCCAGCTATGTCCCCCTCTTCCTCGCACACAGTTCTCATGCCAACACATACCCCATCACCAGTGGCCATAGAGGAAGGACAGTCAGCGTGTGTTAGCTTGGAACAGGAATGTGTGGTGGCTACAGAAGGTGTGTCCCCACACCATGGTGTCAGTGTAATGACTGCAGATGTGCCACACAGGCATGTGGCCAGTGCTGCTCATAGGAAGACCTGTGGCAGACATGCACCTGCACGACAGAGCGCAGCAGCTGGTGTCACCAGACACATGTTCCAGACTGTAATGGTGACACAGGCACATGCTAAATGGCAGAACAGAAAAGGGCAGAGGCTTCAGAGGGCTGCTATCTGTACTCTAAATGACAACATCTAGGCATTGGCAATGCTCAACAGCAGATTGATGATGTTCTGGACAGGTGATTGGGTGACATGGTTGGAATCCTTGACCGTGACATGGCAATCTGCGAGCGTGAGCTGACTGTGCTGGAACATCTGGTAGGAGGGAGGCATAGGCCACATGGACGTAGGCCAGCTACACCACCTAGTGCAGGTCAACGTGAATGAGCCACCTCACATGCCCGCTCCCATAGTGCCGGCAGCAGTAGCAGTGCAGCTGGTGCTGCGCTGCCCACACCAGGACACAGCAGGCCACGTGGTCGTGGCCTTGGGCGTTCCCAGCTGGGACACAGTTCCAGTGGACAAGTGTCATTGGACAGTAGCCAATCTGTACCTCCGCCTGGTAGTGCCCATGCAACCCCTGGTAGGCACAGGTCACGTGGCCGTGGCTGGACACAGTGAGCTGTACATCCTGGTCTGTACAATCTGGAGCTGTCAATACTACCCCTGTGTAGGCCTGACAAAAGGTAGAACTGTGTGCACACATACACGCACACAGCAGAAACATCTATAGGGCACCGCAATACCCACATGCATAATGACCACACATGTCCAATCAGATCACCGGATCTTACCCACACACATGATGTCATCCACTGGTGCAGCCTATGCCCCTGGCAAACATTATCACCCTGTGCATATGATGATGCCTGTGCCGCATCCCTGTCATCCACACCATCTGTGCAGGGACATGCTCATATGGTCTGATGCACAGGGTGAACAGAATAGTGAGATAAGTGTATATTACATTAGTTGTGTACTGTTGACATGCACCAGACATACCATGTAGTACAGGTTTATAATGCATTGTTATATGTTCACAGTATGTGTCTTGGTAACAATGGTAACAGCATGTTGGTAATTATGCCCTGCTTCCCTCCTTAAGGTCTAATTGTATGTGCCATTACGTTACAGTGTTTGCAGTTGGAGTGCATTGTTGTATGTTCACAGTATGTGTCTTGGTAACAACAGTAACAGCATGTTGGTAATGATGCCCTGCTTCCCTCCTTAAGGTCTACTTGCATGTGCCAATAAATAGCAGTGTTTGCAGTTTCACATGTGTAAATGTGGAGTACTCACAGGCATGTATGGCAATACCAGCATGCTATACGTAGCCTCAACCTCACTGTTATAAAGGCTACCATTCCACAGATGTCCACACATCTACTGATCCAGAAGCATGTGGGCTGTTTAATAGGCTACAGTGGCTAGAGACGTGACATCCATACCAGGTCACATCACAGGTATGGTGACATGGTGCGGGGGGTTTACACAGTGGTCTGGCCGATGATAATGTTAGAGGCCACTTGATAGCATGAGGCCTCACTGTGTAGCAGTAATACACTGTCACATTACAGGATGATAACACACACACAGACATACACAGAAACACACAGTAACATGCCCACACTCACGGGGTCAACAACACTATAACGCACACTCGATAGTGTTGAGGTGAGGACCCTGCCTATGTGGTAATCACCCTCACAGTACTGTGCACCCACACGACACGACACAGAGAATGAACATGTACAGGTAGCCAGTAAGGCTGAGACCGATGGCATCAACAGGGTAGTAGACTGCATCACCATGAGGGGTTAGGGATCCTGTCTGTTCTGTATGGTCGCATACACCCTCACTCCATGCACCAGACAGCCATACATACATACACACACACACACACTGTGGAGTCCACAAATGTCATTCACATACAGATAGCTGACATGTGTGTGATACACACACCACCCCTGCCTACGTCATGCTTTCTACACTGCAGTATGTACAGATCTCTACAACAGTGTACAGGGGTGTGTAACAATTGGGATGTATTCCTCACCATAAGTGGCATATATGGTCACACAAGCAAACACAATTGGCAGTATTGTGAATCATACAACTGCTATATGATGATACATCTGACAGACATGCAGCAGTATTGGCCACATTATGTGTACCAACGTTACCTTCGGCAATTGTGCTGCTATATGCACACGGGAGGATGTAAGTGTTACAGGTGTCAAGTGATTTACAGTCAGTAACAGCTTGACCGCTGTGTAGGTTTATGTCTTCACCTTCAAGTTACAGTAACATAGTGTGCTGTTTGCACATGTAATAGTAGGATGGCTTGTGACACACCTGTGAGCCGTCTTCAGCAAACATCCATCTGCAAAGGTGGATGACCATTTTATGTACACACATCCATCCATACCTGATGTACATCCTACCATACTGTCAGTATTTCACCATATACAGGTGTCAATGATGGGGCTGCATTGCAACTGCATGTTGTAGTTAGGCACAGATGAATTACATACATCAGCTACTGCACATGCATGGTAGCTGCATGCACACCACTACATGTACATGTGTGTTATACATTCCTGTCATGTAGCCATGTTTGTATGCATTGCAATTGGTGGACATGTTTGATGACATACATAACACATGGACTGTTGTATGATATGATGGTTGTCATGGGTAACTAGTACACAGGGAATGTTACCTCGGTCAACATTGCTACCTTATGTACTGTTAGCATTCAACAGCCATGGACCTACCTTCCATGTGCATGCGTGTGATTGCTGTAGCCACTTCTCTGCATGGAGGACAGCAAAAGCTATGATATGTACATATGTGTTGTGTGTGTGTGGTCCATGTACATATCCACTGCGATTACATGTATGTCATATCCAAACATGAGTGTTCTTTGGTGTATAGCAACAGTCATCTGTTACAGCTGTGTAAGACCCAGGGCCCCTGTTATGTGTAGAGCCGACCTGGTTATGAACAATGGTATCATTGCATAGATGGAACCCTGTCAGTACATGTGTAGTCTGCACAGTTGCTGTAGACCTATGTACAGTCCACTGGTCATGAGTCACATGGTGTTGTAGTAATGTATAGATGTGTGTTGCTGGTCCAAGGACATGATGATGTCTGAGGGCTACATAGTAGAATGCGATATTTACCACTGTGATCCACACCTGAGACATCTGTGATGGCTCTTGAGTGTGTACTGGTCAGTACATGTGAGTGGCCTTCATGTATGTGGGGACAGTAACACCAAACTGTGCCCTTCCATGTTTAGAATCCATGTGCATGCAAGACAGCCCTTCACTACTACTAAGTGTGTGAGCATGCCCAGTACGCCGTTGTGTAGATGGACACACAGTACATTCCAAATGGACATGTGATACTAAGTGTGTGAGCATGCCCAGTGACACCTTGTGTCTGTTAAGTGCCTCTGTATATGGGCATGGCCATTGAAATCCTGTATAGTGATGGTAGTCATCCAGGCAAAAGATGTCCATACCCCACGTCAGGATGGATTCCTACATTGATCACACTGGTTGACTGTCTTGAAGGGTGTATTGTCTGTGGCACATCTTGTATCTATGTAGTGTTGTAATAGTGCTCCATAGATAGGCAGTTGTCCTGCTCACACCACTGTCATGTGTTTGTCTATGTCTACCTTGGGACAGTAATATGCTTTTAGACTGCTCACTCTCTATACATTCCCTATCGGTATCTTTGCCTTTGCGGATGATGTCATCCACCTAGAAGTATGCCTCTGGGAGTTCTGTGTTCCAGTAATCTCAGTAGCGCGTTCTGTAACTGCGTAATGCTGTAGTGTGATAAGGTAGTTAGGTGTATGTTCGACTCCCAGCCCTGCTAAGTCTGTGTGTGTGTTTCCAGCTGCCTCGGGACAGAGTAATGCTTCTAGATGGCTCACTCCCCATACATTCCCTATCGGCATCTGCCTTTGCGGATGATGTCATCCACCTAGAAGTATGCCTCTGGGAGTGCTGTGTTACAATCATCTTGGTAGTGCATTCTGTAACTGCGTAATGCTGTAGTGTGATAAGGTAGTTAGGTGTATGTTCAACTCCCAGCCCTGCCAAGTGTGTGTTTGTGTGTGCGTTTCCAGCTGCCTGTGGACAGAGTAATGCTTTTAGACGGCTCACTCCCCATACATTCCCTATCGGCGTCTTTGCCTCTGCGGATGATGTCATCCACCTAGAAGTATGCCTCTGGGAGTGCTGTGTACCAGTAATCTCGGTAGCGCGTTCTGTAACTGTGTAATGCTGTAGTGTGATAAGGTAGTCAGGTGTATGTTCGACTCCCAGCCCTGCCAAGTGTGTGTGTGTGTTTCCAGCTGCCTGGGGACAGAGTAATGCCTTTAGATGGCTCACTCCCCATACATTCCGTATCGGCGTCTTTGTCTTTGCTGATGTCATCCACCTAGAAGTATGCCTGTGGGAGTGCGGTGATGCTGAAACTCGGTAGTGCATTCTGTTACTGCATAATGCTGTAGTGTGGTAGACTAGACAGGTAGGTGCTCACAGGCATCTGCATCCAGAGTATTGCACCAGTTCACAGACGCCATGTCAACACATGCTAGTGAGCACGTACATATCCTCAACACACTTGATTAGTAGACCAGCAATATGCATCAGTTCAACCACATGAATGACTACCCTGGGGTACTGGGTGCTATAGCCTGCACACACATACACATCGAAGCACCACTCGGTGAGCGAGATAGGGCATACAGTCACTGCAGGGGCATACCCTCCAACAGCTAGGCCATATGCGATGGCCAGGGCATGAGAATGAATGTGTGTGCTGTCTGGCCTGGAAGCTATGATGATTCCAATATATGGCTTCTGACACAGCTGTACTACACCAATGCCAATATGGACATCCCCTACAGTCTCCTAGTGGGGGATGCTGGGTAAACACTAGTGTCGTGGCTGATGACACCCATCAGCAATGCACACACACCTGAACACTCACACCATAATGAGGTGGATGCACAGGCAAGACATATAATTGTGCATGTGTTTGGGATGCTCAGTTCACGGTTCTGGTATCCGGACACATCCGGTGGAGCCCTGCAGTATTCACTAGCTACATGCATACAAGTTGTTATGGTATTTGCTATGCTACACAATCTTATCCTGCAGTAACAGTTGCAGCAGGAACAGCATGGGGCAGGGCCACATAGCCCGACACCACTGCCAAGGCCTGTATAGGCATAGTGTGACTTGGTGAAGGAACTACCTGAGCAGGGCACAGTCGGTGAAAGCCCGTGCACAGTATGACCTGCCCTTGGCAAAGAGGCAACACAAGGCATATGCACTGACACAGTAGGTACCCACGGATTTCCCCTCTCTGACCCGCACACAGTACAATGGATGCCAAACATGACACTACCTGTGCTCGGCCATGTATAGGAGGTGCACTGTGTACATCCGAAATAGGCAGCCCTCCAGCACCATCCTCAAGTCCAGAACACACCCAGGGTATGTCTATTGACCCAACAATTGGCAGTTGTATTAGAATGTGTATTTACCCATTGCTATGGTATGTATGTGAGCATACAAGTGACTGTGGTGGCCAAATCTTAGGGCAGTAGACAGTACACATCCATAGTGGCACCATGACCTCTGTAGCACATACGGAGGTCACAATGGTAGCCAGTAGTACACAGGGTGTCCTAACCCACTGCAGATTATGGGCTGACCATCATGTGTGTCTGTACAGCCCACACACATTCCATGCAGCTGGACAGATGTGGACCAGTACAGAAAAATGATATACAATGGCCTATGGATATGCCCGATGAATGACCCCGACCCCCTAAGACACACACAGACTACAGCAGGCCAGGCAGTTTGATGTAGGTTGTGTAAGCTAGGACATCCAACACCACTGTGCTGGTATTTAAAGCTGGGAACTGACGTACACTGGTATCCCTCCAACCAGCAATTTAGGTAGGTCCACACACTGACATGGAATACCTGGCGTACCAGTACAGTAGCGGCAGATGTGTACAACTGTCAGCTGTGCCCCCCCCGTCAAACCTACACATGTGAGAGTCATGTGCACCACCCACGGTGCTGTGTGGGACTGTGGTTGTGGTTGGACTTCCCCCCACGCTATGCAGACATGTAGCAACTGTCAATGCCACATGACCATTAGCTACCCTGCAGACACAGCATGACACCTGTCTGTGCAGAACGGAGGGGTCAGCAACACAGTACTAATTATCTGGACATGTGATACATGCGATACAGTTGACCATACTTGGCATGCTCACACATATGACGGTATGACGGTAATGTCAGTCGACAACATGCGTAACAGTCATACTGGGCATGCTCACACACTGAAACACAGGACTGCCAGGCATGCATACACCAGTGGTCCGGACATATCTGCCAGTACATTGCTATACTGTTGGATGACTGCGCTGTATGGTGTGTGTGTGGTCTATTGTCTGTACATATGCCATGGTCTATTGTTAATTCACATGAGCTATGTGCGCAGGGTACTGCTACCAACACGTGAATAGGGCGGTTCTTTATTTGTGGACAGACCGACGCCTTTGGATACGGACTGGGTAAGGCACATTTCAGCAGGTGGGAGCAGTTGTGCATGGGTTTGCACAGTGTTAAGCACTGCTGACCTCTGGTCACAGCACCTTATACCCGTTTAGACTCCACATTTCTTTGACAGTGCACTACTGGCATACTGGTAGACAAACACGTTTACAGCCGCTTTCTCACCGACATTTCTGCTTACATTTGTCACTCACACTGGGTGTGTGCAATCCCTTGTGATGCGTATTACATCGGACTACATGACTACAGTATCGGGTATGTGTAACCATTTGGCGACGGCAGGCGTTTGACTGAACAGACTCGGCGGCCTGTCCAGTGATGTAATCATATTATATGCATGTTCCTCATAAGATCTGCTCCCATCTGCCTGATACATGGGAACCGATACTCTGCAATGCTGACATGTGACTATGATTTTGTTAACGCAGCTGTCCACCGAGTCATGCTACCGCATACCTACTGTATGTTTTCCACCTTTCAGATTGCATGACGGGAGACTGTAGGAGTGACACCTTTCCCACTTTGCATGGGACAGGCCCTCATTAGGCATATCTCATGTGACAATACCAGACCTCTCCACCAATCGGGGACACATTTCTACAGAATCAGGGACAGGCCAAGAAAAAATCAGGGACACTTTTACAAAAGTAGTGCTATTAACTTGAAACATTGACAGAATCAGAGCATATGACTTAATACGCATTTTCTGAAGTAAAAGAAGTTTATAACTCTTACTTATTGTCATTAGTCATTAAGTGTAATTTACCACCTTTCCTTCAAAAGTCACTAATTTTAGGAGGGATTAAGAGGGACAGAGTTAAACTTTCAGTCAATCTCACGGACGTACTTGAAATTCAGGGACAGTTGAGAGGTATGGACAATACTCTAGTTATTGCAACTGTCCTGATTAGGGAACATTCTCATGTTGTACGTGTCTGTACTGGTTGCTTGTTACAGGTCTTGTATACCTGACACATCTATATGTTATATGTAGTAGCATAAGCAACTTTACTGCTGCTAGACTACGCTTTGATTTGTGCCAACATGTATATTTCTTTACTATGCATGGCTGTAGGTATGTTCTGCCCTGGTACGTTTGACATTTCTACAGAGCAAGTTCCACTTTGGCCATTCAGAATGGTGGCGGCCCTATAGATCCTATTTCTAGAGCTATCAAATGTGTCAAGGCAACACATATCCACAGTCAGTAGTAAACTGCCGACTTCCACGGTTTGCATGCGTTAAAGTTATTCATGTAGCATTATAATTGATAATACTGTTTCCTATTACATGTAGCTGTTTCTGATACAACAAATTAGTTTCTGACACCTCTACACACACTATATAGCCTCCTTTCCCGAACCAAACTCACAGGCCATGTGCCATAACTGTCATTTTGCAGGACACAACTGCCCAGACAGGTGTGTCCCTTGAAGGCATACGGGTGTTGAACCACATCTATTATACTATCATCTACCTAAGGTGGTCAGCAAATTATACACTTTCTGTTCCTAGCAGAACTCACATACCAATGGGTGTGAATGAACACTGTATCAGGAACAATGCATAACACCCTGTGGGACACATTTAGACGATTGGTTCTATTAACCAGACACATTTGCAGTCACAGAGCATATGTATTCATTCACGTTTGTCGAGGTACTTGCTATTTATGACTCATACATGTTGTCATCTGTCATTACCTGTATTCCGCCACCTGTTCACCTAATATCACTAGTTCTGGAAGTGTTTAGGTGGACTCTGTTACATTCTGATACATAACTATGGACGTCCATGCTAATCGGGTACACAGCACTGATTTGGTCTCTGTGTATTCCCCCGACGGTTTACAGACTATCCGTTAGATGTGCTCTTCAGGTTTGGGAGGTGTAGGCATATGCTATGCCCACATAGTAATATTAATGGCTTCCACTGGACGGGCCTACTACATCTCTGCCAAAAAGCACCTGCACACTTAAGCCCATTATTGCATACCCATGGTCCACCTACCTGGCACCCCTCTACAGCAGTCATGACAAATGCTTACTGCAAGCACAGCTGGGGTATGAGCACACCCCTACACATTGCCCACTCTCCCCGTCTCAGGACACATGTCGTACATTTTTTCAACCCATGTATTTATGATCACACTTGCACAACCTACTGTTCCATGTACACCTACATCCTGCTCATATTAGTGTCAGCAAATTCACACATAACCTGAATTTTTGGGGTCCCGCAAGGGACACCGTTATCCATGTTTAAAGTGTAGACCTTGCAGATCTCTCCCACTGGTACTTTCCTACCGGTATTTTGGACAGCGGCTGTGTATTGACCTGTATTGCCTGTCTGTATGTCTGACTGGCCTAGCTGGGTGGTGTGGGGGGTACAACATTTATTTATTGAACCTCCCAGTCACATATGCCCAGGCTGTAAATATGTTACCCCTAACTGCTGTGAAGTAACCTATTTATGTACATGTGTATATCTACAATGACATATATATTTTGTTTTGTGTGTATGCGTATATATCAATACCTGTTGTTTTTGTATATATATCTATTTATATCCGTAGTATATAAATTAATATATATGTATATATATATATATATATATATATATATATATATATATATAAGTTTTTATCTATATATACATCTGTGTGTCTGTTAACCTATACATTTCCCGGACATGGACACTTACACATGCATATTGGGTTTTATCTCTGCTTCAACAGCATACTATTGCCTTAGTCATTATGACACCGACACTTCACTCTGGTGAACTTGTGATCAGTATATTGCATGTTATACAGCGGAGAGATGTAGCATGTTTTTCATGTCTGGGGTGCTGCTGCTAACTGGGATGTGATACAGTGTCATTCGACCTATTACTCATATGTGCAAATTATTATTCCTGCTACTGTGTTTGTTTCTGTGCACATTCATATTATTACTGTTGATAGAATGAGTGTTTGCGTTACTGTGATTGTACGTTAACATATTGATGTCTTCATGTAGTTGTGTCTTTCTGCTTTTCCAGGTTTGGGGTTGTCACAGCAGAACTCCGTTCTGCTCATGGGTGACATATAGGTTTTACGTGCCGGGCTGCCAGCCCTGACGCACAACGTCCAACAACGATACGCCCATTTACGCATGTCTCCATGCAAATGATGGTCTATCTGGGAATTGCACCTACGTGCTAGCTGACCTCCACGGGCTGCTCCAATGCACCCAGCACAACATACCCTAGCACTCCTGTGTCCATAATCGCATATCCATAGTTTCTCCAGCACACCCATGTTGAGTTTCCATGCATAACAGCCATTATACAACTGATATTGCAGCCATGACACACCTTTACACATTGCCTTCTCCAGAGTGTTGGGGCCCTACACACATTTTGTACCGCCTTGTGTATTCACAGGCTCACCATCCATTCAATATTTGCACATATGTGCCTTTCCTGGTGTTATGGATTACGAACGATTTGCGGGTTACAAGTGTAGGTGGTCGCAACATGTACTACATTCCGTCTGTTAACAATGTTTTTTCGTAGCACTTTAACGATGTTATGGCCACTGGTATAACCCTGCCTCTGGTGTGAAGAGCGGTTCTCTACTTACACTTGTGCAGCTTTATCTGACATATGCTGCGAGCACTTTATAATTCCTTACTTGCTCTGGATTCCCTTCACAACCCTTATGTTTGCTTTCATCTTTCGGCGTTCCTTACATATCTATATATGTGTGTGTATATATATATATATATATATATATATATATATATATATATATATATATATGTATATATAGATATATATGAAGATACATAATTGCATATTTTTGTTATGTCTGTGGATATTTATCTATACACACATCTATCTATCTATATATATAAAAGTTACAGCTGTACAAGACAACATACATTTGCTATGCTAATAGCTGCGTACACTCGCGCAGGCACACTTGCATCTACTTATTCTGAGTTACATATGTTTACTGGCACTTCTTTGGGATTACATGTGCCTTATTCCTTATGAAAGTACCACTTTGATTGATGGAATCTGGACCCATGCGAATGCGGTCACCTTTACATGTATAAATGTTGGCTTTACAGCACAGAGGCATTCATTACACAATTAATATGTGCTGTAGTCGTACTTGAACCGGGAATGCCTTTACGTTAGGTGGATGCTCTAACCACTACACTATTGTTGTTCTGGCTCATTTATATGTATACCCATGGTTCATAGCTACTCTGACATACGCCTCACCACTTCCCTTACACAGCAGGCATCCATTCTCCTGCTGGGAAAACCGCAGTACTACACTTAGGACATTCCCTGTTTCCTACTGCTCTTGACCCGTGCTGCATGTTTACTCACTCCAACGATATTCAGAACTCCTACGCTTATAGTCCTCGCACATAAGCATGTTTAATTGTCAAGGTGTTCATGTGCTGGTCTGGGTTTAGGCTTGGCATACTGGTGAGTAGAACTGCCCTGGCACTGTTCAAATGTCAGATGTAGCAGATGGACAGAGTTAGTACAGATTTTAACATTCTACCTGTGTTTACAGATGCAGGTGTTTGGGCACCTCTGACCACATTACTAGGTTGGCGCTACATAATTTAGGGTGGGGAGTGGTTCCACTACATAATGTGGGGGGGGGTGTTTCTGCATGTTTCCCTTCCCATTTGACTATTTCATTCATTTATAAATGCAATGAATATTATTCTGGACATCAGTTATAAATTCACTACAGGTATGCAATAGTCCTGTCAACAGATGTGACAGTTGGTTGGTGTACTTATGTGTACGGATCTCTGTGATACTCAGGGACTCATTTCTACAGTGACAGGGACAAGGCTATGACAACTCAGGGACAATCACAGACACTTCTACCATATTAGTACTACTAACTTGGAATGTGTTGACAAATTCGTAATACTACTAATCCTCTGCAGTTAAATGCATCTATTACTCTTCATTGTTGTAAGTAGTCAATCTCATTCAACACCTTTCCTCCAAAGGTCACTGGCTTTGTGAGTGGTTAAAAGGCTGGCCAGTTGTGCGAATGCTCTGTCCATTGGTAGCATTGACATTGTCATATGTACAGGTTGGGATATAATCTGGGGACTAGGGTTGCCACCTTTTCAAATGGCCAAGATGGGACATTTTCAGAACACACATCAGATTTTACAGGCTGACACATACCCACAGTTAGTACAAAGGATAGAACTTTAATTATTTGCTTAATTAAAGCTTATTCTTGTAGCAGTTTAGTTGCTTATTCTGTTTCTTGTAACATTTAGGTATTTTAGATACAGGAATAATTATTTTATGCAACTCTTACATAACATATGGGACATAATTATGTCCTACAATCTCAGGACTTTGCCATTTTTAATATTTTTTGTCAGGACACAACTGCCCAAAGAGGGACTGTCCCTCGCAAAATGGGACAGATGGTAACCCTACTGGGGACACCAGACTGTTTGGGCCAACACATAGCCACGGTCAGTGCAGGTTTAGAACATTCATTAGTTTCCTAGCTGTGAGCCTATACCTTTAGCACTTTTCTTGTTTGCCTATTTCTTGTACGAATTACGTTTATTCTATCCTGACGTGACCACTTTAGGCAACTGTTACATGCAGTATGGTACATAGTTATTTCCTACAATCACAGGACATTTGGCATTGTATCATTGTTGGTCAGGTCACACCTACACACACATTAATTGCCCCTCACACAGTGGATCAGGGGGTATCTTGTTTACGTCAGTGCCTTCATCACCCTTATACCATGTGCCACTATGCGAATGTGTGCAATATATTCTCTCGCTTATTTGTGTCGGGACACGTGCGTCACAGGCAAGTGTTTGATCCTGGGTAATAGGTTCTGCATGACCATCTAGGGCTGGACAGTCTCGTGCACCACTACTGCACATTCCAACTTGTGTCCAGATGTCTACAGGACTGAACATCGTGTCTTCATACCCATTCTAATGTTTACAAAGGTTACTTATCCCATGAGGGATATCCAAAAATTTAACAAGACCGATAATAACAAAACTGATACTGACCATTCTTCTGGTGTTATGAAAATGTGCTGGGGGTTTACATGCAAGGGATACATAGTTTGCAATCCTGAAACGGCCTAGGGTAACACTACCTACTACATATGCGTAGTGGTCACTATGTGTAGATGTGGCTGCGCCAAACTAGTAGGCCAAGTATGGCTGGATTTGGTGGACGTTCAGGTATGGGGGCAGGTTGTGTGCTGCGGAGGGGATGCTAGGTAGTCCATTATGCATCCAGGTGTGTTGCATTTGATATGGCCAGTTCCATCAGGACCAATCTGTGAGTATGTGCCAGTGACATTTCTGTACATTTGTATCGCACATTTTAATATTCATATGTTTGTGGGATTGTGTTCTGCAGTATGGCCTGTCTGGTTGTATTGCAGATGTGTATACATGTTTTTGTGTTTCTTTCTGCTTCACCCGCTGCTCCCTCATACACCTCCGGTTCACCTATTCTGCATACGACAAAGTGTCGCCTTTGAGGATTATACCATTTCCCATCCCCCCCACACACATATTCCTGAAACTCCATCCATCACTGCTTTGGTTGATGGCCCATGACAAGGTCAAGGTAACACATTGCATACCCTACATATGTCAGGTACCTGTATGGTTGTGTGGACTACCCTGCCATGTTTGACCTTCCACATGCTATACCTCACACACATAGGTACACGCCCATACTTAACTTTCATGACATGGTTGGTATACCCGGGTAATACCCGTTCAACTGTGACACATCCTGACAAGTTCGGCTTGGACCGCAGATGTGTGTATTTTGGCCGAATGTTCTAATCATTGGTAGGATGTCACCTTTTCCTATGTCCAGGATGGGATATATTCCGAACACATATCCGATTGTACTGGACAACATGTACCCACAGTCAACGCTACGGATAATACTGTTCCTTTCAGCCTACATGTTGCCTTATTGTTGTAGCAGTTTATATGCTCCTTCTGTTTTGTTTACATGCTTATTCTATTTCCTGTCATGTTTGGTATGTGAAATACGAACATACCTATTGTATGTGGCTATTACATGCATTGTGGGATATAATTTGGTCATACGGTCACTAGATATTTACATTTATCGTGTTTTTTGTTATGGACACATCTGCCCAGCTGTGTACCCTCCCTCACAATTTGGGTCAGCTGGTGACCCTGACCATTGAGCTGGACATACCTAATGACGGCGCGCTAACATATGATGCGTTCCACTTCCACTTGGTATAACTATCTACACTGTGTTGGACTATGGGCACAGGGTTTTTAATGTCATTTGTTCGAGGGATAGGGACCTGTTATTCCCTACCGTGCATTTGCGTTTGCTTCTCCATTTTGTGTTCGCAGGAACTGTCTTGCAGGATTTGCATACGTTTCAGTATCCACGGACACTGACAGATGTGATTACTATTGCTTGCAAATTGTTATATGCAAGCATTTTAGGTTGCATGTCGACAGCTGACATTTCCATGCCTCCGTGCAGCACTTTGACACGCCCTATGCACTCACGATCCTTTCCTGTGCACGTGGCTGTGGCGGCAGCACGTCTTCATTAATATGCATTTGGCGCTACTGCGCCAACTTCACACCACATGGTCGGCACAAGCCTAACGCCGGCCTTGCGCCGAGCTTCATGAATCCCGGAGATAGTTACAAGTGTAGAAAACTCCTGGAACAACCTCATGTTGATTAGGACCGAACACAGGAATGTTTAAAGAGAGGTGAATTCAAACTAAAAGATGAAATGTTAATATTGGTGGGCCAAGATAGTGGACTATGTACATGTTAGTTTACAAAGCCCATTGAACATGTGGCAGAAACAGACAAATGTAGGTTTTGTAAAACAGAAAACAGTTCAGCTTGTTACTGGCTGTGACATACTAATGGCAGAGGGACTGTATACTGAAAGGCATAATAATGAGACAATTCATAAAATATCAGGATTTGCAGACAGAAATGAGAGCAATGTGAAAGAAAGATACCCAGACAGTTCCAGTAGCAGTAGGAGCAATGGGTCTTATAAAAATAATCTACAATCATATTTAGATATGCTTTTGAAAAGGAAATTCAAACAAACCAAAGACAAGAAAAAAAAGAAAAAAAGAAAAAACAGTGGAAGCCGTAGTAACTTTAAATCAAAGGCAGAGCATGGATTTATTGAATAGTAGTTAGCGCTTTCGGTAGGGAAGTTTTCCCCACCTTCCTCAGACTAAAACATTAAACAAACACTTCTCAATCATTTAAATACTAAAACTAAGCAATTAATTAACATCAATTATCCAATCAAACCAGTATTAACAGATTTTTCTTAAAATATTTAAAGACATTTTAAATGCATTTTAAAAACTCTTCCTTATGTTCTTTACATTGATGAATTAAATATATCATGTTTCAAATGTATAATATTTTAAAATATTTTAAAATACAAAGTATTATATTGTATGTTATATATTATATACTTTTTTAATAATATGTTTTTATAATCTAAAACATCTCGCTCAATTTTACGTTTCTTATTTGATAACATTTTGGTGATAGAAGCTTCAATGCTAGATAGAATTCTAAGATAATCATAGCGATATCTTGGAAAGTCTGTATGCTGTTGTAATGAAGTTTCCAATTTAATTAAATCCTCTTGTAACATGTTGATTTCAGTATTATAAAAGTTGATTAAAGCCTCCATAAATTCAATTTCCTGCCTATCAAACAGGGTTAACTATTCCTTATGAAACACAGAGTTATTAATCAACCCTGCGGGGTAACACCACTGGCGTAGCCCCTTAGGTACTAGTCCCTTTGTAATGCATTCACGGAGGTAAGACACCTCCAATTGCAGTTTCCTGTATCGGAAAAGTTTGGTGTCAAAAACATTCAAATTGTCCGAAAAAGTACTCACCCGCTCTTGCTGTGTGTTCATAGTTGCCATGCCATTGTTAACAAAAAAATCCCTGTTTGCAAACACTGCTGATAAGGTAGGAATAGTTGTAGAATCCGAGTTTGTGTTACCAGATCCGGATGCATTAGAATTTAAAATGCTCCTGCTAGCTCCGTTCTCGATATGCTGCTGTCTTTGTTGAGTTGTTGCTATACACCACCAGGATTAAATGAAGTAGTATCAATTAAATGTATATTGTAGCTCAGAGCCCTTGGGTGGTAGAATTTAATAAATTTAATAATTTTAATAATTTTAATAATTTTCATGAAATAGACGTACATGTATGGGTGTTCTTAGTTGGGTTTGAAGCTGCATGATAAAATGTAGGATAAATGATTTTTCATGATTTTTCATGCACTTGCATAGTCATGCACAAAATACAACTAAAGCTTTTTAAACTTTAAATTTTAAATATTAGCCTACTGTTTGTTCTAACATCCAAGAAAAGCCTTGGTCTAATTAGTTGCTGCTGCCTAAAGTATATAATATATAACATACAATATAATACTTTGTATTTTAAAATATTTTAAAATATTATACATTTGAAACATGATATATTTAATTCATCAATGTAAAGAACATAAGGAAGAGTTTTTAAAATGCATTTAAAATGTCTTTAAATATTTTAAGAAAAATCTGTTAATACTGGTTTGATTGGATAATTGATGTTAATTAATTGCTTAGTTTTAGTATTTAAATGATTGAGAAGTGTTTGTTTAATGTTTTAGTCTGAGGAAGGTGGGGAAAACTTCCCTACCGAAAGCGCTAACTACTATTCAATAAATCCGTGCTCTGCCTTTGATTTAAAGTTACTACGGCTTCCACTGTTTTTTTTTATATTTAGATATGCTACCAATACATACAACACCTTACAAATTACAGAAGGAGTCATTAATGGGCACATTGTGGGTGTTGTGAAGACCACTCCTGGCTAACATCAAAGATTGAAACAACACTAATTTAATGAACTTTATTCATACTTTGACTTAAGAATGGGGTCCATTCCCATCATGGTAGTAGAATCCCAAAATACTTGAAGAAATTTAAAAGAGAGAATTGTTGTCACCACTTTAGTGACCTGAAATGGGGCAAGAAGGACATCCTTAGCAAAAGGGAAGATGAGTTTAGAATTGCTAATATTCTTCAGTTGTGTAAGAATGCTGACAGGTAGCATTAAATTATATCAAATGCAGGACAGAGCCAAGACTGTGATTCAGTATGCTTTCCTATCTCTTCTTCTCTATTGTAGAGCTGTTGAAGACATTGTAGCAAACAGGGATAAGCATCAAGAGAGTTTAACTCATCTCAGAGAAGCATGGGGTTCACATGCACCAGCTCTTACTGTAAGCCTAATAACTATTGTAATTATTTGTAATATGACAATACTGAAACAAATTGTATTCATGATATCATAGCATTGCAATTGATTAATGGTATAATGGAGTAAGACCTACACATCATAAATGCCTGTGGCAAAGGTATACTAGATAATAATAACTGTGTATTTTCTGAAATTATATAGTCATATGACATGCCTTGGATCTAATTCTTTCTCATTTTTGTCTCACCCCACCCCTTCTTTTTTGGGGTGGGGGGGTATTTTATATGGTTTTAAATTGTTGTTTTGTCATACATTTCTCCTTACAAAAAGTGGCATGCAACACAGAGAGGTAAACTGACCACTGCAGATCAGCTCACCATCTCTTCACAGATTGTAACACTGCCACCCAGCATTTCAGAGTCCCAAGTTGTCAGCACTCTCTCCACTGTCCTTACTTTACTTGGTCCATCTGCATCAGGTAGCTCTGCCCTGGCATCTGGTGCACTGGTACTCTCTGGGAGTAGTAGTAATAGTGGAGGTGGTGATTTTGTCAACCACCAAGAGCTGACAGGTCTGGTGGAAGATATAACGGAAAGGGCCTCAGTGCCTGAATTGGCTGTGTAGAAAATATGCTTTTTTATATCGCTAAAAGGATGCCACATCAAGCACTGACACAGGAAACCGAGAAAGGAGTCATGATGACAGTTCTGAGGGTGAGGACTAGATTCTTCCTGTTCTCAGGTCTGATATAGGTGTGCCTCAGATGTCCCCTACTTAGCCCCAGTCATGGTGTCCCCAATCTTTTGCATCCATCTCTATCGCTACCTGTTTTGTTTGTCCTGTATATCTGCACCTGCTTCCTCACCTAACCTACCTATCTGACCCTTATATTCCTAAGCTCCTTCCCCAACATTCATCTCTCTTTGAAAGTAAAAAAAAGTAAAAAAATGGACACCTGTACCACAAAAATAAATAAAGACCCATGCATAGCTGTTCCACTTCACCAATGTGTCTTCTTGACACACTTGATTTGGTACAGTTGTCTATACATTATTCATTTGTTGTCAACTACCCATGGTGTGGTAATAGACCAAATTCAGTAAATTCTGTCCACACTTGTGTTGTGAAGAAGTGGATAACTATGGTTCTCTCCTACTACCTTCCTGCAAATTCATCTATTTTTCCCCTTCTGTTGTCTCCTCTGCTTGTATCCCCAGTTCACCACTTTCCTGTCAACCCCATTTTCATCCATTTATTCTGGTCAAAAAATAGAATCACACACAACACACATGGCCAAAATGACCCATAAGAAAGCCTTCACTTTCTTCCCTCAGCATTTGCTAGAACATTGGCATCACACCAATGGCACATAATAGTGAACGGTTGTTCATGTCTTAAAGCAAAACCTGGTCAGTTGATGTCATCACCCCCAGTTGTCCAGTTATCCTCATGCAAAGCAGCTGCACTATCAGAATATAGAATAAAACCAGAGGAAAGGTCATAATTGACAACAGTTATTCTAACAGTTGTTTAACTATTGAATTAGCCAAATACAACTTCTTCTGTGGAGTGCTGACATAAATCAGCTCTCTAAAGAGTCACTCTTCACTATAGCATCAAGGGTTCAATCCCAGATGTATGCCATATTATTTCTTACTGTGATGTTTTCTATGATTTGTTTCATGACACATATCTTAATTTTTAGCCAATGAGCACCAACAATGAAC
The DNA here is from genome assembly GCF_019279795.1 of Protopterus annectens. Taxonomy (NCBI): domain Eukaryota; kingdom Metazoa; phylum Chordata; order Ceratodontiformes; family Protopteridae; genus Protopterus; species Protopterus annectens. Next base: position 1,336,458,407 of record NC_056744.1, on the reverse strand, counting down.
AGATTTGGAATAATGTGGCAAAAAGCATTTGCAAAAACATCCATGACCATAAGGAAGATTTAGTAAACAAGCCTTATTCTACTCATGTCTTAATCAGGTTTTGCCTGTGCCGCAGCTTTTTGATCCCCAGAGTTAATGATACAGAACATGACAGATGAATTCTGAGGACGCACTATAAAGATGTGCATTAAAATAGCAATAACCCATGCCTGGGTGTGGGTAATGCTGGATTTACCCATGGTTGGTGTGGTTTGGTCATGAGGGTGAAGCCCGGGGGTTATTGCTATTATACGATGACATTATTTAAGAAAAAAAATAATTACTTTTCTTAAATAATGGCATTGTATAATGCCTCCTTGCTGCCCTTCTGCAGCTGTCTGGTATTCTGCGGCAGTTCTGATGTACTGCGCATGCGTATACTTACGCAGTACATCAGAGCTGTGGGCAAAAGCAATGGAGAATGCAAGATCTCCGTTGCTTTTTCCAACCTGTTGTGCTATGTTAAACAAGTTTAACATAGCGAGACAGCTTTAAAAAAAGCAACGGAGCATCTCCGTTGCTTTTTTTAAAGCTGTCTCGCTATGTTAAACCCATTTAACATAGCGAGACAGTTTTGAAAAAAGCAATGGAGAAAGCAAGATATCCGTTGCTTTTTAAAGTGTCTCGCTATGTTAAATGGGTTTAACATAGCGAGACAGCTTTAAAAAAAGCAACAGAGATGCTCCGTTGCTTTTTTTAAAGCTGTCTCGTTTAACATAGCGAAACAGGTTGTAAAAAGCAACGGAGATCTTGCGTTCTCCGTTGCTGTAAAAAAAAAAAGAGTTATACTAATGGAAAAAGTCCGGGCAACCGGACCTTTTTCCATTAATATAACTTTGATTTAAAACTTGCACGCTGACCAATTAGTGTGCACGTTTTGGAATATTAATGGGGGGGGGGTCGTTGTATAATGACCAATAACACAAACCTTTCATATGTGTCTGTCCATCTGTCTCTATTTTCACCCTTCACCCCATCTCTCTTACTACTTTTTACTGTTGCCTATTCATTATGCTTATGGATGTAGATGTTATCTATTCGCATTTTCATACTGCCATTACTTTGCAGAATAATAATACCTACTTCTTCCATTGGTTGAAAAGGTTATAACTGTTCCTTCAAAGGTGCAATTTTGAGATGTGTGAAGTAAGATTTCCTATTGATCAAGTTTATAAACCTAAATTTTCATCGTGACAATGGCTCAAATCCAGCATTAGTTGAAACTCTTAGGTTCATAGGTTCATAGGTAGGTACTAGGCTATTGGCCCTAGGGCCTATATAAGACTAACCAAAAAATGTACCCTGGCTTTCGCCACCCAAGAAAATTATTTTCCTGTGCCCCTGTCGAGCAGAGCCACAGAAGTGATCCCTGGGGTGAATTTCCCATTTCCCATCCAATCATCAAGATTTTTCTTGAAGAGAGCTAATGAGGAGCTCTGTTTGACATAGATAGGTAGTCTGTTCCAGAGTATGGGAAGTCTCTGGGACAGGAATCTATCCCTACATCATGTTCTGTTTATTGTGGTGACAAGGTTTAGGTCCCTAGAGCGTGTAGCTCAGAGGGATTGGGATTTCTTTAAGTGGAGCATGTCCAACAGCTCTGGGTTTGACATAGCTTTGTATGTTAGGCAGAGATCACCCCTGAGTAGGCGATATGTGATATACGATGGAGTAAAGCTGTAGTTTTTTGAGACAGTCTGTGTAGGGCATCTTTTTGAGGCCAGTAATCTTCTTTGTGAGGTATTTCTGTGGTCTTTCCAGTTGTTTTAGATGTCTTGTGAGGTACATACCAAAAGGGGCATTGTACTCTATAATGGGTCTAATGAGTGATGAGTAGAGGGGAACAATGACCTCTTTTTTTCTGCATGAGAATCCTTTTGTGATGAGATGAGCCATGTAGAAGGATTTCTTTACCGCTGTGGCAATGTGATTATCAAAGGTGAGATTACTGTCCACCTGTGTCCCAAGGACTCATCACATTTTCGGCATTAAGTAGACTACCAGCTATGTGGTAGTTCATGGGTACAGAGTTTTTAACCAAAGGGGATGACAATACAGTTTTTAGCATTGAGCTTCAGGCCATGGCTTTGACACCAGGTATCTGTCTCAGTGAGGCCCATTTGTAGTTTGTTCACATCATTAGGAGTTTCGATTATGGCTCCTAGTTTGCAGTCATCTGCAAACTTTGTTAGCCAAAGACCTTCTGTGTTAGCCTGCACTTCAGAGAAGTAGATACCAAACAGGAGAGGACTCAGGACTGAACCCTGTGGTACTCCACTTGTCACTGGTCTGAAGTCGGATTTGGAATCTGCTACTTTCACAGTGTGGGTTCTGTCCGTGAGCCAGTTGGCAACCCATCTTGTGACATAGGGATTTATACATAGTTTAGTGTGTTTATCTATAATTCCAGAGTGGGGAATGGTGTTGAAAGCCTTGGTGAGATCTAGATAAGCTGTGTGAACCATTTTACCCTCATCTATGGCTTTGGTGACTGCTTCAAAGAAGTCAATCAGGTTAAGGAGACATGATCTGCCTTTTACAAATCCAAACTGGGTAGGGTCCAGAGTTTGGAGATTACCAATGTCTTTGTTTATGAGTTCCACGACGATACGTTCCATGGCCTTGCAGAACAGGCTCATCAGGCTAATGGGGCAGTAGTTCCTGGGGTCTGCCTTGGCTCCCCCTTTGTGGAGTGGGATAACCATCACAGTGCGCCATTCAGTGGGTACAAAGCCTGAGGTGAGGCTATGATTGAACATGGTACTTAGGTAGGGTGCCAGTTCATTCTGTAAATTCTTACTGCTTACTGACTGTTTTTGATAAGCATTTTTGCTGTAAATGTGTTGCCTTTGTCTAATCCCCTTCTGGTTTATCAGTTGTAGTCTTCAGCATTTGCATGAGGTATGGCAACACTTAAGTGTAGCATGTGATGCTAAATGGCATTTCAAGTGTTACTGCAAAATATGGTGAGTTTTTGACTTGCGCCTTATTGTCAACCCAATTAACTTGTGATTTCCCTTGAAGCATGTCTCATATGTAGTTTCAGTAACCATTACTGATATTATTTGGCCAGGCAACATATTTTTGATACTCATTCCCATGTGTTCTTAAAGTCATGATCAAAATTAATTATAATAATCACAGTCATAATCATCATAGTGGAGATGAACCCTGCTTCATCTCTCCTTTTTCATTTAGCTTAGTGAGTTTACAATTTGTGCTACAGAGAAATCTAGATTAGCAAGTGGATTTTCTCCACTAAGTAACTGTCCAGGGTGCTGATGGCTATGCATCACCAGTAATCTTGACTGCATTATAGAAGGAAAACCAAATTAAAGTTTTTACTTTTCCCTTCAATGGAGGACTCACAGTCTAATGTCATGCAAATAGGAAAAACAAGCACAACACTTAATTTCTGAATTGAGCTTTGGCCCTAGCTCCCTTTGAACAATGATCTGTATACTGATGTTGAACCCTACTTTTTCATTTAGCTCAGTGAACTTACACCTTGGGCCACAAAGAAAGCTAGGTTGACAGGTGGATTTTTCTCCTGTAATTACCGTCCAGAGTTCTAACAACCCCGTATCGCGATTAAACCTGTTTGCACTATAGAAGGCTAATCAAATTAAAGTTTTCACTTTTTCCTTCAGCAGAGAGTTCTCTTTGCTCTCCACCTAATGTCATACAAATTGGGGAAGGCAAGCACAACACTTTATTTTTGAATTCAGCTTTGGCCCTAACATGAAAAGGTATACTACAGCATGCAATGCATATGTATGCAACATAATAAGACAAAACAGATCTGTTCTAAATGTAATCAGAACCACAGCATTTCCTCTCTGATTCTTATTTGTGCAAATGTTGGCAGGAAGCACCACTGAACACCACTAAACACTGGTACTTCACAGACTGAGTTCAACACATGAAAGTATATTCATGCACATGCTAACACTTTGCTAACATCCACATAAATACACTTCTCAGTGTTGCACTTTAGGAAGAGATTTTGAACAGAAACAAGTATTGTTAATGGATTATGTTACTTCATTACATGGAAATTGCTTAATGTACTCAAGTGAAATGCATTGAACTCTGAGTTTTACTGACAACTTTATTCTGGACAGTTGAATCTGCACCACAGAACTAATACAAATGATATGCCACTGCATATAACCTTGGCACAAATATCTCCATCATTATATATCTCTTTTGAATTGAACATTAATTACTGCTTGGCACTGACAGTCTACAATGCCCATGCACAGGCACATACTATTGCTAATTTGAATAACATTCAATAAATTTTATGTATCATCATCATAACCTGATGATCCATAAATGATTCATTGTCCATCCTGTATTTCACGTGTGTGTCTCATGTATACAACACAGGTGCATGTTACTCTCAGTTCTGCAATATATATAAATGACAGCATCACTGATATAAGTTGTTTCCCTATTAGAAGACCGAAGATGGATTTTTTTCGAATGCGTCGTGATCAAACTCAAAAGCCTGAAACGGCAAAATATCGAAACAGCTTTTAAGTGAATTCTTTCCCTGGGAAAGAGTTCTCTTGGCCGCTTCATTACTTTGCCATTTTTGGCACAGTAGTGCAGTCTCGGAGTTGGTAAATTTAATTAGGGGGGAGTGGGGGGCTTAGCCCCCCACTTAATGTAATGTTTAAAGTGTTTTTTTTTTTGGAACAGCAATTATCACTGTTCTGACAGTTCAAAATTGTAAGCTTTTGCTTACGTAGGGTTGATTAATCACCGTTCACTTTTTTAAACATTCAGTGATCTAATATAGACCCATATAAGTCAGCAGTATGTATTTGTTATTGATCATAAGATTGCACTTACCCCTTCATGTTAAAAAAATATGGATTTGTACAAAACCTTCAGCATCACAATATCTTCTCTGAAACAGAATGAGACGCTAATCCTATTTACACTGCACTGGCACACCATAAAAGTCAGACATCTGTGGTGGTGTTTGCATTAAGTACTGTGTCCTCTAGCTTGTGTAAATAGGTAGGCATATTTAATCTCATCACAGTCAACCTGTGTGTCTCTGTGTGTGTGTGTTCGTGTGTGTGTGTGTGTGTGTGTGTGTGTGTGTGTGTGTGTGTGTGTGTGTGTGTGTGTGTGTGTGTGTGTGGAGTTATGTGAATATGACTTTAGGTACTGCTGGTCTCAATAAAATAGTAGTCTGGAGACATTTTTACACTGCAGGGTGAGTCCAAATCATGACCCTTCTCTCAACATTATCTTCTCTGCAACATAATACTAATACCATCGCCTATAAAGGACGCTCTTACAGTATACAAGTTAGACTTCTGCAGTTGTGCTTGCATTATGTACTGAGCCCTGTAGACTGTATAACTAGATAGGTATTTCTAATCTCATAGCAGTCAAGTTGTGTGTATAGCTGGAATGCTGGCCTGAATAAAATTGTAACCTAGAGTTTATTTTACACTACAGGGTGAGTCCACATCAATGTCAGACCCTTCTCCCAACATCATCATCTTCTATGCTAGATAATGCCAAAGTTATATGGATTTTGCCTCCACATGCCATCTGTCCCCTCTTTTTCACATTCTACCTAATAAAGAACATGTCACATTTGCCATTATCAATATCACATCATTCATTTTGTACTAGTTCTTTACAATTATATATTGTACCACAGTCTAGATATTTATACAGTTTATTTATGCATGTCATGAGATGTAAGTCATTTACGAATGCAATGTCAGTCTTGCATTAAATCCTGGTCTCGGAAATGGCTGAATAACGTCATCCCTGTCAACCTCAAACCATGTAATATCTACAGCACATGCACACATTAAACTATATGATCTGCAGCAGAATGACATAAAAGAGCCACACCACTATTTTAATACAACATGGAAAGCTGTCCTTGAATATGAATTATCAGGACCCAGCAGACCAAAATGCCTATTTGATAATCGCAAAATCAACAATGTAAAGCCCCTAAACACCACTTCCCACAGCAGTATAGCATGGTTTTGTGCAGAGATGCAGGGCTTCTATACCCCCTGTGTGGAAAGTTTCATTGCACTATATTCCCATTTCCTTAAGTATACTAACTGTATTGTCACTCGGTGAAGGGGAAAGCAAAAATTTCCTACAAAAGGAAAGGTAGATGATGTACAAACTGTAATGTCATGGATGAAGTGTAAACAAAGGACATGCTGTTGAAATAATTTAAGAAATAGGTATATATCTAGTACAGAGAAATGCAATCAGAAAAAATGGTCATCAACCACTCATAAGGAATCCATAAAGCTGTATTTCCCCCCAAAACTGCCTATTACTTGGCTAACAATGAAACTTTTCAACAGTTAAGAATAATTAACAGTTCTTTCAAAGAAAAATTGTAGAATAAAATTTCCATCAAACTGTTAACTAAACAAGAAGTCTCCTACATTATATGTTGGTGCTGACTACATCAATTAGTATGATTGCCAAACTGCCATTCAGGGAATGGCCATTCCTTTTATGACTTACCCAAGGCAAGGGCATCTTGTTCATGCAGCCTTGATTCGAAACCAGAGTAGGTGAAAAGCCTTCTCATGACTTGGACTTTCCAAACAGAACCATTTACCCAGTGAAATTAGAGCAACAACCACACAGGTGAAATTAAAAAAAATCACTACTTATACACTGGTCAAATAAAATAAATGCATTTACAGAGACAGTGGTTAACTTTCCACCATCTGTATATAGGCAGATTATACTTTGCTCACTGTCAGTCTTATATACACAGCAATCAAGAACCTTTATACAGTGTACGTATACATCTCCACTTTCTAATTTGTGTGCTGTGTTAGCGAATGTTGTTATTGTTCTTTCTCTGTGCTGATTTATATGTTTACTATTATTTCTCTCCTGTGTTATAATGGAATATCCCTTTTGTAAGTGTTTGATTTGTTTCCCATTGTGACTACTCATATATGTAATGCACCTTTATTGCATATTACTCATATTAATTGCACTGTCTTATTGCTCTTTGATTCGGACTCATGGCTAAAAAGGGTCAGTAGACCACTCTTCTTATCTGGTCAACAAATAGAAATAAAATAAAATAAAATAGCCTGAATAATAAAATAGTCAAATACCACAATCAATTTAACTTTTCAAATTCTAAAGATAACCCGAACAAAGCAAAACAAAAGTAATTGGATTCACTCTTACTTAAACTGCTCAGCATGTCTACGACAGGGGAAGACAGGTTCACTTAACCTCATGGGCTAACCTACTGCCCTTCACTTCTTATATAACTGCCCTGTGCCACAGCAACATTCCAGGAGGCCTACTTAGCTAACAGACTCTTGCTATCACCTTATTAGCTACTAAAAAACATTAAATATATGAGCCTTATGTGAGTGCCATTGAATCTGTGAGGTAGGATCATAGCTGAATAAAACTAATTATGAATAAACACACCTCTTCCAGGTCACATCCTTTCAAGACAATAAATAAGTTAATTTTTAGCTATAAATCAACAAAGCAAACCAAAATAACATTGAAATGAATGAACAAAGCAAACCAAAATACTGGTGTGTACTCCTTATTTTTTAAGTAAGTCAAGACATCCCCAAAAATATGAGCTAAGTTCCCTAATGCATTTTAAGTGAATTTTTAAACAAACTGTCCAGCAGGACCCAATAACATCAATAGCAGGTTTTCTGTTAATGCTTCCATAATTGAAAATTCTCATGCTTTGCAGCAGCAAAATAAGCCACATGCAGAGGTGCCACCCAATTTTCTGGAGTTAGAAGCACCATAAGACAACTAATAGTTCTCTCACCTTGTCAGTTATCCCATTTATCTGGTAGTAGGGGTCCTCACAGCATATACATCATGAAGAATCACTAAGGGACCATTCCATACTCTGATCCTCTCTCTAGGGCCACTGGATCAGAGAAGATGCTATGTGTGAATCTAATGCTTTGTACAAAACTGGTAGACAAAGAGTATATGATATATAGAGATGTTAATTAAAAATGTTCCATACCAGGACATTCTGGTCATATTGGATATCAATGATAGTATCCACCAACTGACACTGCAGCTTTTATATGGCATCAAGCAGGAAGTAAACAAGTATCCTCTACTTTTGTATGAACCACTGTGTTCAGCAAGTTGGTTGATTATCCTTAGGAGATTTTTGAAACATTTGTCCTTTCAAAACAGGTGACCAACATCATTATGGTAAGTCATAATGCATGACCCACAACAACCTATACCTCTAGGACCTCCTCACATGCATCTCACTGATGATAATTTTGTATATCACATTGCTGATCTGAAGTACAGAAATAGCTAAAGGATGCTAACCTCCATGCAAAGTAGCACTAAATATGCTGTCAAAAGAGAACTGGTACAATGGATGAAGTTTAATGCCAATCCAAGCAAAAAACAACATGCATATCATTGTCATCTATATACAGTGGACACATCACAAGTGTTCATATGTAGCCCGTAACAGAAATAGATGCATGTTATGTGGACAGGTTAGGCCAATGCATTCCTGGCACTGCATGCAAACAGCATGGTTCTGAAGAATTATTTCATACATTTTAAACACATGGTCAAGACTACACTCTCTGAACATAAAAATTAAGAATGTATATAAGAGAGTGGCTACTCACACAAGCTTGTCTAATTTTCTATGCAGCATCCATTACCATACTATGCACATATTACATATTCATGTTACAACAAATTGGATATGCAAGCCTCATCCATGAAAACAAACACTAACCCCCGGATTCACAAATCCTCCATGTAAGACTAAATAAGTCTTACTCGGAAACTGCAGTTGAACAGTATGACGCCAGTGTGTCATGCATATTCATGAGAGCACACTGACTCCACTCCAAGTCTAACACGGACTGTGCAGGAAGGCAGGGGGCGTGTCTGACTGCCGAGCAGTACAAAGGTCCACGGCCTTGCAAGTTTCTGAATTGTGAAATGTAAACACAAATGAGCTACGTACCCAACACTACACTCCCTCACATTGTAAACCCCCAGTACAGTTATAAAAAGTAAAACTTTAAATTTTTTTTTCTAATTCCCAATATAGTTGCCCGTATTTGTGCATGTTTGCGTGGGTGTGCCCATTGCTTAGCTGCAGTTAGCAATGTCAACACTGAAGAGCATAAGAAGGAATGTTTATGCAACTTTAGCCAAATAGCAATAGCGTAGTGGTAGAGGCTTAGCACAAAGAGGAGGCATGCACGGTTCGAGTCTCACCACCCCCTTTTCTATTTTATGTTTTAAATTAGTATATGAAATAATTTCTGACATATATGAATACAATTTTACTAAAAAGCATTGAAATGGCCTATGTATCAGTGAACAAAATGTATATTTGTAAATATAAGAAGGATCCTGACATATAATTGCCCATAGTTAGACAGCGCTTTACCCAGCGCAATATAGTTGTCCATAGCTAAGTAGCTCTTTACCCAGTGCAATCGGTTTGCATGGAGGTGTGTGCCATGCCAACCAGTGCACCATCGGGCAACATGGAGCAATGTAGAGCAAAGCTGCCTAAACACAGCCACACCCCCTAGCCTATCTGGACAGTAGTAAAATAAAAAGCAATGACATGGTTCGAACCAAGGACACTGTGCACCATAATCATAGTACTGAACCACTAAGCCATGACAGCTTAGGATAAACAACCACTGTTAACATACATATACTTATAAATGGTAGATTAACCATTGCTAAGCAGGTCTGCAGTCAGCCAAGAATTTTCAGAAATGGCCAATCACAAAAAAGTGCGGAAAATGCGGCATATTTAAGCCCCATAGGTGGGAATACTTGCCATAGCTGATTGTAGCTCCCATCTGCAGTTAGAATGGCTGGTGCTGGAGAGGGTACTCGCTTTCGAGCACAATGCTCGGGCATCAAGGAGTTAAAATACATGGTTTGGCTCCTTGTCCACAGTCATGAGTCAAGACTCCTACAGGGCCAGTTCCAAGGGATGGAGTACAAAGCAGAGGCTTGGAGCCGGTTAGCTCATGATCTCACCAGTGCCACAGGCGTTCCTCAGACTGGTGAGCAGGTCCATCACCACCATGCAGACCTGAAGAGATGGAAGCAGGACCTACTGAATCAATGGATACAGGAGGCCCATGACATGCAAGATGCCCCACTACTGAGTAGGTAGCCATGGAACGCAGTATGTAAGACATGCTAATTTAGTCTATATAATGGATAGGTATGTCTCAATATCCCTTCATTTACTTCACAGCTGCAGGTGTCCGTGCTGTGAATCAGCAAGCCTATGCAGATAGGCTGCTAAGGCTGCACCACCAGGCAGGTAAGTAATTATTCTGCATGTATTGTTATATAAAATAGGTGAGAGAGCCTGAAAGAAAGTGTTGTAGCGCAATAATACAGCGATAAAATGCCCTGAATAATTCCTCTGCATGTACTGTTATATAAAATAAGTCAGAGAGCCAAAAAAAGAGTGTAGTAACCCATTAAGAAAGGTAAAATAAGTCTGGAATAATATCTCTGCATGTACTGTCATATAAAATAAGTGAGTGAGCCTGAAAAATAGTGTTGTAACCTATTAATAAAGGTATAATATGTCTTGAATATGTCTTCTGTATGCACTGTAATATCAAATAAAGGAGAGAGCCTGTAGAAAAGTGTGTAATGTAATTAATAAAGGTATAATACTTGTAGTGTGCTTGTGTCACTTACTTTGAAATGTTGTTGCACTCTTGCATTTTACAAATAGTACTGTTGTAATAAGTGCTGTCAACCCACAGTTGGGCAGTCCCATATAAAGTATATGATGGAAGTGCCAGTAGCTGTGAAGCATATATACAGTCCTCAACAGTCAGTTAATAGCTGGCATGCATAAGTAAATCTGGCACATGAGTAGCTTGTTAATGTGTTCCCCAGAAATGTGAGTGTGCTACACGAAATGTAGGGTTCTGTAGAAATTTAACTGAAAATTTCACGTGAACACATCCAGATATGTAGATATAGAAATATAAATAAAATAAATAACTATGTAGCAGTAACATCTGCATCTTGGACAGTTAGTATGTCAGATATAGGTCAGGTATATAATGAACTAGCCAAACCCATCACACAACCTAATGCATGTTGCCAAGTGTAATAATACATGTAGGGGATATACACCTGCAGTCAATAGGAATGTAGTGTAGACTAAAAGTACTTATAAGATGTTAATTGAGGTTTCTTTCTACACCTTACTGTATGTGCATAAACAATGCAATTCCACACCTCAATGGGTATGTATAATCTCAAAACATTTGTTGGGACATATGTCCTATTGTTCTATAAATATCCGAATTTACTTTGATTCATGTGCCCTGTTCAAACACCACAATCTTGGTGGCCTGTTACCACCAATCATCCCTGCATGCTGTTGGAATGTCCACTGTCATTCAATATATGCACGTGTTATGGTTGCTTTTCAACTGTTGGAACCTTGGTGTGTTGGGTTAATGGGAATATTACTGCATGCTGTTACAACTAATTTGGAATGCTGTTGTTTATGTTGTGATTAAACACACCTAATCACAGAACATATCTGAAGGCTGGTCTCAGCAGACCCACCTGTCCCTCCTCAGCTGGCGATTGCACCTGGCACCAGCAGGTCCGGTGCCCAGCCCGGCCTCCCCTCCTCCGTTGGTCCTGTGTCACCTTCGGGTGGAAGCGCTGCAGGGGATGGGGCTCATCCCCCCATGCAAGCGTGGGCGGAGAAGGGCCACCTGGCACCCTCTGAAGGATCCGGGCTGTGGTGCGTAGGGAGATTCAGCATTCAGTCACTGATCCCCTACGCCAGCTCAAGGCAAGAGTGGCGCGACTCATGGGTGAGTCTGCCCCTCCTACGCAGCCACCAGCACAGCTACCCTCGGGGCTGTGAAGGTGCAGTGGTGACTGCCCATGGGTGGGGATCTCAGTTCCACTGTTACCATCTGTGGGCTCATGGGCTTGCGATTTCCAAACATCCGTCCCCGTCAATTGTGTTCACCCACCCCATGTGTCATACTCCGCCCCTGTATGCATCTTGTTTGTCTTGTCTGTTTACCTCCCCAACCTACCTCCCCAAATATACCTACTTCCTCTACCTCACTTTCCATTCTCACCTGAAAAAAAAAAAGGCAATCTGTTCCCACAAAAAAATTACGCCTCATACAGAGCTGCCCATTTCGCACACATGTCCGCTAGACATGTAAATTGATAAATATAATTGGCAGTACAACATACTTTGTTGTCCTCACCCCTCTCTCAGGGGTGGAAGGTTTCAAATTTCACTCCAAATTTATTGCATATGCACAGCTGTTGCTGGTAAAGAAATAGGCACCTATGGACCTTCCCTACACCCGTCCAGCACATCCTGAGCTTGTTTCCCTACTGTCTTTCCCTCTTTGTGCCCCCTTTTCCACCACTTTCCTATCTCCCCATTTTCTTTTCTTTCAAAGAAATTAGTGCGGGGGTTATCGGGAGTAAGCACTTTTAAGCAGTAGTTAGCGGGTTTAAGCGAGTGTGCACATGTGTGCGCTTAGCTAAGTATTGCTAAGCGTCACCCAAACCCACTTACAACTGCTTAACAGTGCCTTAGTCACTCTGCATGGCAGGACCCTTGTTCTGCTGAGCAGCAAAATAAAAAACCTCTGTCAGTCTCGAACCGCGGACCTTGGACACACTACACTGCATGAAGTAACACTAGGTCACAGTAGATTTACAGCAAGTTGGTGCTGCAATAAATATATCATGCATTACAATGAGTGAATGTAAAGGGAAAATAGGAATGTCATAACACAAATCTTGTTCTGTGGATCTTTACCAGCAGTTGTTGTGGAATTGCATGACATGACTGTGAAAAGAGAACCAGCCATTCTAGCAGGAAATAATGTTACAGTAGCACTTTACAACCCCCACACAGTATCAGAGCAGGGTAAACACTGGCATATTTTAATAGGGCAGAGGCCATACTTCCCAACTGTGACTGCTTTTCAGGGATGTCCCTGATTCATAAACAAATGTTAGCTTTGTCCCTCAGAATCCCTCTGAAAAGTACTGACGGTAGGCCGAAGAGTGGGAAATTACACTTAATGAATAATGTCAATAAGTAATAGTACACACTGCGTGCACATCAGAAAAGGTGTATTAATACATATGCTCTGATTCTCTCACAGTCTCAACTTAATGTCTGTAATATATTACAGGTGTACCCCACTTATATGTATCTTTCCCTGAGGCTGTTCAAATATATACCTGAGTGTATCAGAGGCCTGACAAAGGCAGAAACACACAGGCATTTCAGCTTGTCTGCCGTTACACACTCTGCAAATAGCTTTGGAATGAGTCCCACAAGCATACCCTTATGTAGGAGTACAACACAGAAATATCAAAGGATGTAGCCATGTACTGTTAGCAACCAACTGTGACAATGCCATTGTTCCAGTGCAGAAAAGACTGGTGTGGTGCACAAACGAAGAATAATAGGCTAACCACTGGCTACCATCTGGATATGTCCACAAGTGGGAGCTACACAGGCAGACTACTTGCCTTGCTAGACTAACAGGTACACAGCAACCCTGTATGTACAGCAAGATAAACATCACACAATAATATATAATGCTCTCTGTACTTCTGCACCCCTACCCAAAAGAACAACATACCTGTTTATTCAGGCTCTACCAAGGATGTAGGTAGGCATACTCAGTACTGAAATGTGTCCAGTTGTCTTGCACAGCTCGTGCTAATGTCAACACAAATAAACGACAAACTGTTCAGAACAGTTCATGTGCCAGAGGAATACATTACAATAACTACTTCTGTATGACAGTTAATTGTCTAATTAGAAAAGAAAGTACATACTCCCATGTATCTTGTGTAAGCATGTGGAGGGGTGAGTATAATTCTACACTGACAAGTGTGTACTAGAAGCAGCAATATTCAGGTTTGAGTACAACATGCAAATCACTGGCTACAACCCTAGCTTCAGAGATAAGAAGTATACCAATCTTCTGACTGAGACAACTGTGCCCACAGCAAACAAGCATGGGCCCCACTTTGGAAAGCTGAAAGGGCTACGCCTACCTAACCTAGCATTTTATAGCAGTAGGCTGCTATGACAGTGAGTACTGCAATTATCACACAGCAGGCTGCATGCAATTAGTAAATGGTGGGCACCAATTGGTGCAGAGGCCATCACATGCACATGTGCAGATACCTAGAAAATCAGGCTGTACTTGCTGTCTACACATGCAATAATCTCATTGCAGCAAGAGAGAGAGAGAGAGAGAGAGAGAGAGAGAGAGGCAGAGGCAGAGGCAGAGACACAGACACAGACAGACAGGGAAACACAGAAAAAGAAAGAGCAACAGACAGAGAAAAAAACATTTCCTTTAAAAACAAACGGAATACAGCAATACAAACGAAAGGTATGTAACACATATGTATTTGCTGGCATGTAGTAGATGTTTATGAAGAGTACTGTACATACTGTGAATCATCCATATGTGGCAGCAGAATATATCTCTAAGTATCTGTACATGTGCATAGGGCAAGGGACATACTGCAACTGTTTGTAAAGGGTGTACATATATACGTTGTTGAAGGTTGTTATGTGCATATTTCCATGTAGGTTGTGGTGTGTGGCAAAGAAAATAGCATGCAGTGCTGGTATATGACATGTGGTGGTTAAACGCTGTGGGTAGTGTTGCAGCCAGTGAGGCCTGCTAAAGCTACATAAGCTGAGGACACCTTCAATGCAGTCTGCACAATACTGTGCAATATTATTACATAACTGTATATCTCACAACTGTCGCATAAGTGATATTCCCACCATGAATAGTGGACTGTATATGTGCCTATATGTACATCTATATGTACAGGAATGCATGTTTATATGTATGTGTGTATGTATGTGTGTGTGTGTGTGTGTGTGTGTGTGTGTGTGTGTGTGTGTGTGTGTGTGTGTGTGTGTGTGTGTGTGTGTATATATATATATATATATATATATATAGATATATATATATATATATATATATATATATATATATATATATATATATATATATATATATATATATAGATATAGATATATATACATATATATATATATATATATATATATATATATATATATATATAGATATGTAGATATATATATATAGATAGAGGGCGAGAGACATGGGGCATACTTACTGCGATAGGTGCCTGGCGACCAAGGTATGGACTGAAGCTCAGTGTTGACACTGCAGTGCCATCCTTTCTTGCCAGAACACTGTACCCATTAACTACCACATAGGTGGTAGTCTACCTAACACCAAAGATCTGATAAGGGAACATGGGACACAGGTGGACAGTAGCCTCCCCTTTGATAATCACAGTGCCACACTGGTCATGTACTCTGTCTACATCGTACACATCATCACAAAAGGTGTGTCATCTAGGGAAATATAGGTCAGTGTTCCCCTCTACTTATCACACTTAAAACCCATTAGAGAGTACAATGCCAACTACAGCAACTGGAAAGGCCACAGACGTACCTCACAAAGAGTAATACCGGCCTCAAACAGATGCCCTATGCAGACTGACTCACAAAACCACAGCTACACTGTGTTGCATAGCGCCTACCCAGAGGTGACCTCTGCCTAACATACTGAGCTATGTCACACCCATAGATGTTGGACATCCTCCACGTAAACATATTACAATCCCTCCCAGATACACGCTCTAGGGCCCTACACCTTGTCAGCTCACTAAACAGCACATGCTGGAGGGATAAAGTCCTAACTCAGAGAAATGCCATACTCTGGAACAAACCACCTATCAATAGCAAACAAAGCTCCTCATTAGCAGTTGTCATAAATACTCCGGATGATTGTTTGTGAGATAGGAAATACACCCCGGAAATCACCTCTGTGGCTCTGGTTGACAGGGGCAAGTGAAATTAAATTACATGTGTGTCAAAGGCCAGGGTAGGCTGCTGTAGGCCCTAGAGCTAATAGCATATTACCTACCTATGACACGAAGCACACACACATGTACTTATTGCAATAATTGATATGTGAGGTTGACTGAGTGTGATGGTGAATGTGTTGGTGAATGTGTGCAAGGTCTGTAAAGGTGTGACAGCTTAGTGTGAAATTGTTTCTGCCATGGTAGTTTGTGTCCTAGCTGTGATCCCAGCAAAAGATGTGTATGCTATTTCTAGGCAGAAAAAGTAGCATGGCATACGGTGTGACGTAGTCCCTTGTTATCGACTGTGGTGTCCCATTGTAGGCTAAAGCAATACATGTATGCTTAGTGAGTGGTACTGCTGGTGAATCCAACTCCCATATGAACTGTAGTACTAACTGAAGCTGTAGGCCTAAACAGTACAGTATGATGTATGTTCACATTGCTTGGAAACACTGTTTTGTGTCTTCCCTGTAGTTCTCACAGATTACATACCTCAGGCCTAAGGTTTTGTAAGTAGTGACACACAGTACTGTATGGTACACAGGTAAAGCTCATCTGGGTTGGCATACATTTGTGTGTTGTATGTATGTCTGATGTGTGTGTAATTATGCCTGCACCATGCCCTCAATCATATCTGTGTTACAGGGTATACATGTGTATCTAGCAACATGTATAGTCTAGTACAGCAGTATGCCACCTATAGCAACAACTGTGCACATATGTTAGGCAGGGGTTTGGCATCAAAGACTACTGTGGTATACTGGTAATACTGTAACTGCACTTTACATTCATTGCAATGGATGACATATTTCTTCATCCATTAGCTTGATATATACCTCCTGTGGCTAGGTGGTGCATTGTCCACCACTTCTTCTCCACCAAGTAAAACACTAAAAAGTCAAAAGAACCTCCGCTGGCTTTACCATAAAGGGCTGCCCTCTGAACCAATTCCAAACCATGGTGATGAAAAGTACCCCAAAAGGGTATATGATAGCACAATGTTCAGTTCCACAAACGTATAAAACCACTGGTCGGTTCAACAGTAGAAAATATATTTAATGAACGAAAAATAACACAAATGCATAAATGAAACTGGGATTGAGCGCGCTTTCATCTAAACCATATAGACTTCATCAGAATCCATACATCCAGTGTGCAGAACATGGTTTAATATATAGAATGTGCCAGGCGCTGTCAGGCATTTGTGGGCTGAGCACTGATATGTGGTATTAAAAGTGTGTATCTACTGACAGCCAATAGGTTGCTATATATGGCATTTCATTGATGTCTGCACTTTAGAATGTTAAGTGTGCCACATGACTTGCTTACAATTATTGTTTTATTGTCTTCCAGGGACATGTCTCACCATTGCAACCCTGCATATTACCCTGAAGAGGAGGAAATAATCCTAGCCACCCTAATACAACATCACACACCGCTGTTCTCCAGAACCAGCCAGGACCAGCATGGGCGCACTGCACTGTGGCAAGATGTTGTCCGTCGGGTGAATAATGTAGGCATGCATAAATGGATTTACGAGCAGGTACGCCATCACTGCAGTGATTTAATTAGACATGTCCTGCAGCATGCCTCCAATGTCTGCAGACAACAGCTTGCCACAGGTGGTGGTGCAGCATCACATCCACCCCTCACCAGAGTGGAAGAGCTGCTCCTCAGCATGGTTGGTGGCTCCTGGCCAACCACTACAACAGACATGTGTCATCATGGAGGCCGGAGTCACCCAGCAAGTTGACTCAGAGCATGCAGGTAACATGGCATATCTGTAGACTACTGTTAGCTCGATTATTAGAACATGCATATGTCAGATGGGTAATGTGTATTTAGAAGATGTGGAGCATTGTGTTGTGCAATACTGATAATTTGGAACATAATCGGTATGCCTGTGACTGTCACCCATTGTACTACTGTAACATTGCAAACTCACAGCAGCAATGCCATAGTTGTTGACACTGACAAACTGTCTCATATCCTTGTAGGTCCCTCTGGTGTGACAGCAAGACAGCAGACCCATGCTGGTGAGTGTTCTACATTTAATATTGCAAATAACATGTGCATGTCATAGGAGAGTTGTAGGCCATATACACATGTAAAACACCTACACATAATGCATGCTCTGCATGTTTTCTGTGGGACTATGCACATCCCAGTAACATGAGTAGCTGCCTCAAACACATGCAATACAAAGAGCATCCCAACCAATTGTGGTACACTGTAGTGGACATTGTATAGGCAGAGTCAATACACATGCACACAACATACACCACTTTGTCATAAGCAGTAAGTGTTAATATGATTATCAATGTAGTATTGTTTACACCAGTGTTAATTCCAAAAATGTATTGTCCGCCCATGTGCCACTTGGCTGTTGTGTGTAGTTCATACAGACAGATACCTGTTGTCCAACCCATTCTGTAAAGCTATAAGCCAACTACAGCACAGTAATCCACATTTACTAAACATAGTATCCCGACAGTACCACTTAGGTAGTAGCCCACACCATGTAGAAGGGGTACTGATGTGTACATACAGTCAAATGTTATTTCATCTGTCCTTTGGTATTCACATTTCCAAAGGTATTCTGAAGTCCCTCTGTGTATCACATATGCAATAAGGGGTCTGTATACATATCCACAAAGTTGTTTACACCTATAATGAATGTCCATTATTGACAGACTTTGTTGTGTTTGAACATGTCTGAAATATACCCCAGGCATGAACCCTCACTCACACTATTCTATAGAAACTGTCATGGGTGTGTGTGAAACAGATGACCTAGGCCACAGATCACTACAGTGGCTAGCCTTGTCACAAACATACATACATATGTGACCTAAGGTCTGAGAAGCAGCAGCACAATCTGTCAAAGGTAACATATGTATTCATGTAGAAAGCAGGCTTCACACCTATGAACTAATTGAGGTCACATGTACATATATGTATTTGCCACACAGATACCTGGTGTACAATGCACATACTGTTGTTATACAGTAGTAAAAGCAAAACCCACAACACATTGACTAACGGTGTTGCACACACACTCAGCAATTGCAGGATTCAAATGACATCATCAGACTTGCCAAAGGGGAATTTACCTCTTTTAAGGTGTTTTCCTAGTCTCCAAAAAAGGGCACTCTTCTCAAAGGAAATCAAACACAAACTTACACGCTGCCACATACACTCAACAATTGCAGGATTCAAAACCCTACCTAACAATGTTATGATACTAGAGAAATATGCATTAACATGACACGCTACATGCTTTACTGGGATTTTTCATTTCCACTGCTGTATTTGTGGGATGCTGACATCATCAGACTTGTCAAAGAGGAATTTACCTCTTTTAAGGTGTTTTCCTAGTCTCCAAAAAGGGCATTCCTCTCAAAGGAAATCACACACAAACATACACCCCATCACACACACACTCAGCAATTGCAGGATCCAAACCCCTACCTAGGTATGTTATGATACTAGAGAAATACGCATTAACACGACACACTATATGCTTTACTGGGAGTTTTTATTTCCACTGCTGTATTTGTGGGATGCTGACATCATCAGACTTGCCAAAGAGGAATATACCTCTTTTAAGTTGTTTTCCTAGTCTCCAAAAAGGGCACTCATCTCAAAGGAAATCACACACAAACATACACCCCCCCCACACACACAGGAATTGCAGAATTCAAACCCCTACCTAACTATGTTATAATACTAGACAGTTACGCATTAACACAATGCGCTATATGCTTTACTAGGTGTTCTCATTTCTCCTGCTATATTTGTAGGATGCTGACATCATCAGACTAGACATGGTAATGTGTGTGCACTTTGTTTTATGCAATCCCAGGACTGAGCCATGGGGGACAGCAGGTGTTAACAGCTTGAACAGGACTCCACAATTCTTAGCTTGTGTGATCTATCTGTGGACCAGTTGCCAATCCATCATATGACAATACATATTTAGGCACAGATTGTTGATGTTGTTTGTGGATATGACATGTGTCTGGTATGTTGGAAAAGGGCTATTCAAAGTCTATGTGGGACGTGTGTAGTTCATTTCAGTGATGTATGTCCTGGGTGGCTGCCTTGCAAACAGTCTAGCAGGTTTGGGAACCATGATCTGCCCATGACCAAACAAAAGTTGGTAGGGTTGTGTGTTTGTCGGCTTCCAATAGCTCTGATTATGACTTCAATCATGATGGACTCCATGGCCTTGCAGATCAGACTTCATAGGCTTATAAGACTATAGTTCCCATGGTCTGTTGTGCACCAACACTTGTGGAGTGTGCCATATGTTGCTGTAACCCATTCAACAGTTTCATATCCTGTAGAAAGGGTGAGGCTCAACAGACTGTTCAGGTGCAGGGTCTGTTTGTTCTGCAGTTCACTTATGACACATATAGGGAAACAATGTAATTCAATTGATGCCATGTTTTCAGCTTTGGAAGGAGCTGTTTACCCATTCTATATGTGATATCTCCTGTTATGATGATAGGATCTTTTGTCAGTGGGAGGTGGTTATGTATGTATGGGCCTGACTGACAGGATGTCGGCATTGTCAGTCAGGTACAGTTGGCCCTGACTCAGGACATATATGAGTGTACATTGCTATTTATGACATAGTTGAAGGAAGTGTCATGGTTCTGTCTGGACTCCTTCGCAGATAATCTTTCCAAAACACCAACAAACTTAAGCACTAAACCCCTGTTATACTCTTTTACACACTTAACACCCTACTCATCCTTTTTGATCAGTCAAAAAGTATTTCGTCATAATATCCTGACATGTCCAAAGGTCAGTTTTGTGTGTACTCTCCGGTCCAGCTGGTGAATATGGGAATTTTGAGGCAATATTACAACTGCCTTATGTACACAGACAACCCTCTCCTCCTCCCAACAAACTCAGATATATGTGAGAGATGCAACTATATAGCCAAACTGGAGGCTGAGCTCTCTTGACCCATGACTGGCACAGTCTATCAGAAGGAGAAGGTAACCACACAAACCACAAATCCAGTCTCACATAGACCTATAGCAACAGCAAACCAAACACATAAACACACAAAAACATACTTGGAGGCTCTAAATAAAAATCTGCCTAAGTAGCAGAAACCTCCAAAGCAGACACCCAAACAACTACTACCCCACAACAATACCCACATATCACATAGTTCACAAAGTCAGTGTGCCACACAGTTACTGCCCTTAAGGCTAAACAACACACCTAATACACTTGTAATAGATGATTCTATTGTCAGACACACTGACATCCCACTCACCAGGCTGAACAAGGAGAAGGTCTCTGTAAGCTGTCTGTCGGGTGCCAGGATCCGCCACATAACACATGCACTCAGGTCACTCCAAAGCAAGTACAAATATGACTCCATCATTGTCCATGCTGGTGTGAATGACCTGAGACATTCTTCCCTGGACTACATGAAAACAGACATAGAGGAGCTCTCTGATCATGTAGCCCAGGCTGGTATGACGCTGGCCTTGTGTAGCATCTTATCCTCACCAAGAATGATGCCACAGTATAAAGACAAAATGATCAGTTTTAACAGTTGGCTAATGTATTGGTGTCATTCATAGGGGATCCAGTGTCTGTCGGCCTGGGATGACATGCTCGACAAGCCACATTGCTTCGCTAGGGACAGCTTGCACCTGTCACCCCTGGGCTTTTGAAAACTGCCTAAGGCTCTTGCCACCCCCATAGTGCCTTTTTTTAGGCAAGGCTCAAAAGACAAACCCACCTCCATAGACAATACAAGGAAAAAGAAACTAAGGGTAATGCTGCTCAACGCCAGAAGTCTAAACCTCAAAATGCACGCACTCAAGGCTCTCCTCAGTATGGAGAATATCGATATCTGTGCAGTAACAGAAACCTGGTACAAGGCTACCAAAAGCACACCAGCACTTCCAGGTTATACTTCATACCATGCTTTTCGGACACAAAACTCGGACCAAACCTCAAAAGGAGGGGGAGTAACCATATACATCAAAGATACCCACACCTCCAGGTTAGTAGCACTGCACGAAGCATCAGAGACCATCCATGTACAACTAACAGTGGTCAAAACTGCCTTTCAGTTTGTAGCCTGCTACAGACCACCCTCCCAAACTCAGGAACCCCACTCGGACTTCCTGAGAGCACTGGAGAATATGAAGGTCTCTCCAAACACCATTATATTGGGTGATTTCAACTACCCAAACATTGACTGGGAATACTACTCAAGCCCCAACACCCTCGCCCAATGGTTCCTAGAATTTATAAACTCAAATGCTATGGAACAACTGTTCACCACCCCCACAAGAGGGGAAAACATATTGGACCTGGTCATCACCAACATGGAGACTCTATGTTCTACACCAGAGGTATACCCCTTATTGGTAAGGTCAGACCATAAATTTATCTCACTGGACAGCTATATCCCATCCCCACCACCAGCCCAGGTAATCTCGGTGAAGAACTTCTCAATAGCAAACTTCACACTTCTCAAAACCGAGGTGGTATCCTTCAAAGGCCCCGGGCCAGTGGAAAATACGGCTCAAACCGCAGAATCCTTTACAGATGCATTCTATGGACACCTACAGGAATGCATGGATCATGCTATCCCAAATAAAACCAAGACTCACTCCTCCAAAGGCAGGAGACCTGTCCGGTGGACCCCAGCCATAAATAAGCTATACAACAAAAGGAGGAAGCCACTACATGATAGAGCAAAATCCCAAAAAGGGAAGGCATCTCTGATCAGTACTAGCAAGAAGCTACGATCCCTCATAAAATCATATAAGGCCAGCTTCGAAAGAAAAATTGCACAAGACACTAGAGACAATCACAAGGCCTTCTTTAGTTATGTCAGGAACCTGGGTGGCAACTCCCAGATATGCTCTGAGTTAGTGCAAAATGACAAAAAATACACTGAACCCACAGACATTACCAACATCCTGGCAGACAGGTTCAGTGTAAATTTCTCCCCCCATCCCCCCCAAAAGAGCAAATGTCCATCCCAACAGAGTGTAGCCTCCCTGACATCACAGATGAACAGGTGAGAGCTGCCCTCTCCAAAGCAAAAAACACAGCATCAGTGGGACCAGACGGTGTCCCGGGCTGCATCTTACATGAGCTTCATGAAGAACTTAACCCTCACATAAAGTCACTGTTCAATCTCAGACTTACTACAGGATATGTACCCAAGGAATGGCATACAGCAGCAGTGGTCCCGCTCCACAAAAGTGGTGCCACAATGGACCCCGGAAACTATCGCCCTATAAGCCTGACTAGCCTGGTCTGAAAAGCTATGGAACATATCATCATGGAACTCATAAACAAAGACATCAGGAACCTCCAGACACTGGATCCTACCCAATTTGGCTTTGTTAAGGGCAGATCTTGCCTCTTGAACCTGGTCGACTTCTTTGAAACAGTTACCAGGGCCATAGATGAAGGGAAGGTAGTCCACACAGCCTACCTGGACCTCGCAAACGCCTTCGACACAATACCCCACTCGGGCATCATAAATAAGCTCACCAGCTTAGATATCAACCCATATGTCACAAGATGGGTTGCAAACTGGCTCAGGAATAGCACCCACATGGTCGGAATTGCAGGTGCCATGTCCGACTCTAAAACAGTTACAAGTGGCATCCCACAAGGCTCAGTCCTGAGACCTCTTTGTTCAATATATATTTCTCTGAGGTACAGGCTAACACGGGAGGACTATGGCTGACCAAGTTCACAGATGACTGCAAACTGGGTGCCATAATCGACTCTCCGGCTGACACAAGCATCTTCTAAAAGGGTCTCACAGAGATGGATAACTGGTGCCAGAGCCATGGCCTAAAGCTAAATGCCATAAAATGCATAGTCATCCCCTTTGGAAAAAAAAAGTGCCCACAAATTCCCACATAGGTGGTAATCCATTAAGTACGGAAGAAGTAATTATGGATTTGGGGACCCAAGTAGTTAGTAATCTATCCTTTGACAATCATGTTGCCAAAGTGGTTAGAAAGACCTTCTATATAGCCCACCTTATCCTGAAAGGTTTCACATCTAGATCAAGTGAGGTCATTGTGCCCCTCTACTCATTAGGCCCATAATTGAATACAGTGCCCCATTTGGTATGTACCTTACCCGACACCTGCAGCAACTGTAATGACCCCAAAAGTACCTCACCAAATGGATCGAGGGACTCAAACAGATGCCCTACGCAGTTTGGCTAAAGAAACTCCAGCTCTACTCAGTTGCTTACCGCCTACTCAGAGGTGATCTGTGCCTGACGTATAAAGTCATGTCCAACCCAGAATGAATGGACATGCTCCACCTCAGGATATCCGAATCCTTTAGAGCTACACGCTCCAGGGACTTATACCTCAGCACAGAAATAAATAGGACATGCTGGAGGGACAGGTTCATATCCCAGAGGCTCCCCTCACTCTGGAACAAAATCCCAGTCCAAGTTAGGCAGAGCCCCTCGCTGACCCTCTTCAAGAGAAATATTGACGAGTGGATGAGAGATCGTAAGTTTACCCCCTGGGATCTCTTCTGGGTCCCTGCTAGACAGAGGCACAATAAACTAACCGTAAAAGGGCTATCTTCTGTGACCTACTATTCAAAGGCACAGTCTACTAATCTAAAAGGGTGGCAAAAGCCAAACACACTCTGGCTAGGCTTATGAATGCCCTAGGGCAGATAACCTAGTATCAACCTATGAACCTATGATAATATTTGGAGTGCACATTGTTTATTGATGATACTGATTGCAGGTTTTTTATCTTCTTTGCTTTCCCACTTTCTATGAACAACCTAAGTATCTGTAGTACATATTTGATTATGACAGGGTTCCAATATATTATATATGTGTCTGTTGTCATATAACTGTGTGCACAAGGCAGGACTGGTGAATAGTGAGAGGTTCCTGGATTAACACATGCAACTGCCAGATATGTGTGGCCTACTGCTGTACTCAGACATGGCCTAAGTGTGTGAGCATGCCCAGTGTGACCTTTCAGTATGTTGCTGTCTGAAGTCCACTACATTTGTTAACATGTGTAAACATGCCCAATATTAACATTTATACTATATGTGTGTTGAAAATCAAGTTATATTTTTACTGCAGGGCTCACCTTTGTGTCATAACTCGACAGGGATTATGCTGTGCCTGCAAGGTTTCCATGCAACACTTTGCATAGACTTATCAACATTTCTTCATACAGACTGACCAGTGAAATGCTGTCATGGTTTAGTGGTTCAGTACTGTGACTATAGTGCACAGTATCATGGGTTTGAGGCATGTCACTGCTTTATATTTTCATACTGGGAAGACCAGACTGCTTAAGGACCAGTAAAGCAAATATGAGCATGTTTACCTGCTTTTGCCCAACTTTGACCGAACTTGCCCAACATTGCTCAACGTTAACCAACATTGCTGAACGTTGCCCAATATTGCTCAACATTGCCCAAAGTTGTGCTAGTTAGTGTGTGCAATTTTGTTTACATATACTAAATAGTGGTAAAAGCTGTTTAGCACTGCTTTATATTGCTTAAAACGTGACAATCATGCCTCAGGTGGTGCTGCAGGGCTGCCTACGTCGGATGCACATAGTACACTCCCTATACATGTTTGAAAGCAGGTAGTGTCAAGTTAGGCATCCCTTTTACTATATGTGCGAGTCAGAGAGAGGTAACATTTCCAGGGTTCCTACTGAGCCAGTGTATGTGCTATGTGTTGCCTCTTTGCCAAGACCAAAGCATACTGGGCACGCCTCCTTCTGCCTACTGGGGCAGGCTCAGGTTGGTCCTCCTCTGAGTCACGCTCTACCTGTGATGACCTTGGCAATGGTGGGTGGCTATTTGGCCCGGCCCTATGCTGCTCCTGCTGCAGCTGTTTTTGCAGGATCATATTATGTAGCATAGCACATACCATGACAATTTGGGTACATGTAGTTGGTGAGTACTGCAGGGCTCCACCAGATGTGTCCAGGCACCAGAACCGTGACTTGAGCAGCCGAAACACACACTTGATTACATTTTGTGTTTGTGCGTGTGCCTCATTATGGTGTTCCTGTTCAGGTGTGTGTGCATTTCTGATGGGTGTCATCAGCCATGGCTCCAGTGCATATCCAGCATCCCCCACTAAGTGACCATGAGGGATGTCCCCATTGGCAAATGTCTGGTACAGCTGTGTCAGGTGCCAGATATGGGAATCATGGTAGCTTCCAGGGCAGCCAGCAGACACATTCAGTATTATGCCCTGGGCATCACACACAACCTGTCAGTTGAAGGAGGGGAAGTCTTTGTAGTTAAAGTAGACGCTACCCCGCTCACCGGCTCATGCTTTGATGCTTATGTGCATGCAGTCTATTGCACTCACTACCTCAGGGTATTCCGCTATTTGCTGGCAAAGATGCATATTGCTGGCCAATACCTCACGGGAATTGGGGAAATATACATGATCATCGACATTTGCTGATATGGCATTCAGGAACTGGTACAGTACCCTGGATGCTGATGCCTGTGATATCCCCAATCATATCACCAGTTGGTCTCTGGAAGGTACCTGTTGCTAGTATTCTTAGGCCAACACATACCTTGGTTTCCACTGGGATGGGTTCCGCTCTGTTGGTTCTGTGTGTGAGGCGTGGCCTGCACAGCTCAACAATTTGCTGCATGAGGTCTCTGTCCACTCTATAGCGCTCCACTATCTCCAGCTCATGTAGCCCCTGATAGTTTACCCTGGGCCTGTACACTCTTCTCTGTCTCCTCACTGTGGGTTGTTCAGCAGCATTCACATTGTCACCACCCTCAGCATGTTGAATATGTTGCCTTATAACAGCAATGGCATCCCCTAACATTTCTTTGTCTCAGTAAAGCTTTTTAAGTTTTCACTTCTCTTAGTTTACTGCAGTGTTGCAGTGTCTCTGTGGAAAACATGGTGGAAAGTTATTTGCAGATTTTTAAGTGCTGGGCTGGGCTGGGCTACTGTACTGCCTGTGTAATTGCCTGATTCTGATTGTTTTCACCTGCTAGCTCTGCTAGTTCTCCCTGGTTAACTTCCTACTATTTGTTGTGCTTCCTTTTCCCTTTCTGTTTCCACAGGGGGGCAGCGCCGCGCACACAAGCGCAAACATGTGCACACCAGCTCACACGAGTGCACACATGCTTACACGGCCTAACACTTGCTAATTCCTGCTTAAACGCATGCACACAGGCACACACACTTGCACACAGTCTTACTCGGATATACAGGCGCGCACCCGCATGCAAACACATTGCAGGCACTTCAGCAAGAAACTTTAGTGTTATCCACGGCATACACCTTCAATTTCTTGCCTTTAGCTAGGATACCTGTTGACACACCTCTTCCAGTGATGAGTAACTGACAGCAAACACATGCCACTCTTCTCCAATGAGCTTACATTCTTTCATACATACCCCCCTCGTGATGTCACCTATCTTCTACTCCCCTTATCCTACTCATACACTCCACTGACTGTGCTTATTTGCTATGCAAACTTGGGATTCACTATCCTTACCCTCATTTGCATAGGATTGCCTACTAATGCTGGGTTACATCTCTTAGACTGAGCTTCCCCCCTTAGCAACCTCTACTCGGTAGCCATGTTGTCTTCAGCCTGCCATTCACTTGCATTGAAAATTAAGATTTTCAATAAAATCCCTATTTGTGGCTTTTAATTTTTGGTTTTCTGTTTTTTAAAGTGCAGCAGGTTTGTGCGGTGCTGCGCTGTGCTTAAACTTCAGAGATCGAGGTAAAAAAAAATTATTTTTTTTTTATTTTGCATCGGGGAGCATTGCCAATGGCCGTATATTTGGCCATTGGCATGCTTCCTCAACTGGATGCAGTCTTTGTTTGGAGCTGTCATGGCACCGTTTTGCTATTTGCAGTACGGTACTCAGTTGTCAACAGAGTACATTACTGCAAATAACACTACTCTTACTCGGACAGGTTAGGGTTTCCTGGATCATGAATTTACCTCATTTGCATAGCTTTTGGCAGCAAATGAGGTAATTGGCATAACCAAGCCCTGTCCATGTAAGAGTCATTTTAGGAGCTCTCTTGTACGCCCCTGCTGGCTGTTCCGGGATCGCTCGGCAGACATGGCTGCATGGAGTCTTATTCTACTCTTAGACTCCGTGCAAGCCTTCGTGAATCCGGCCCTAAGTGTTTGATACTTGTTTTCAGTACAGCTCACCCCATGACCAGACATAGGAACATAGCTGCACAGGGCTTGCAAGACTGCCCCTTCTACCCAGTAATGAAAGTTGTCAGTTTCTCCATTTTTCTTCAAAAAATTATCTTTGTTCAGCTGTGTGGATTTGCAGCTGCAAGCAGCATTTTTCAGTGCAGACAGAATATAAGACTGTCACTAGGTAAGCTGCTGCTAAAAAAAGAGCAGTTCATATGTTAATGTACTTCAAGCTTGCTAAAGCTATTTTACATTAATGCATATGGCTCTCTTGCCCACGGTCAGCTAGATTTGGCTTTAATGTATGACTTTATTTTCTATGAGTAGCTTTTTAAGGCTTTTGCTGTAAAACTGTCCTGTTGGTTACTCACATAATTTTAGCAAAACCATTCACATTGCTGTTTAAGCCTTCTCTTACCTCCATTGTCACCACTTGTTTTCGTTAGGATAATACCTCTGTCTCTGAGGGGGTTTATCCCTCTACACTCGAGATCACTATAGTACCCTACCATACCCCCAATTCCCACACACCTCATTATCTAAATTTATACTAAGTATAAATCCTCTCCATCCTCATTTCTATCCCCATATCTTCCTACCTGCCTCAACAATACCTGCTACTATCTCAATATCCAATAGCATCCACGTAATCCCTTTACAATGTGATGTAACCTTCCCATCTCACTTATTCCTCTATACTTTCTCACTTAATTTATTCTTCTCTGTTGTTCTAATGTTGCAATCTATACTTTTGTTCTCCTTTTTTCCCTTGTACAATATGCACTTCTTTATAATATCAACAAACCTATACACATCACCCACTTTATCATTATCCTAACACTTCCTTTAATTTACATTTTCACCCTACCATACAGCAGTATATTCTACATTTCTCTAAGTGACTATAGTCCGGTCCCTCTAGAAAAAAATATTCATTATTCCCCTCCATAAAGGAGACAAGTCCTCTGAAATCTCTAACTTTAGGCCATTTGCCATCTTGATCCCCCTTTCTAAGATCCTGGAAAAGGAGCAACTTCTTCAGTAACAAGCCTTTGACACAGTGTCACATGAGAAACTTATTATTCAAATGTCCTCTCTGGGTCTTTCCAAACCATCTCTTATATGGTTTTCTAACTACCTATTTGGAAGATATCATGCTGTTAAATGGGTCTCTGCTTTCTCTCCTTTTCTCCTGGTTAAAACAGGTGTTCCTCAAGGCTCTATTCTCATCCCACTGCTCTTTAACATTTTCATCAATAACTTATATACCTCCTTTCATCAAGCTTGCCTTGTTCAGTATGCAGATAACTCAACTCTCATCTGCTCAGCATGACCAAAATGCCTTCAACTCATTCAAATTGTGGTTACATCAAAACCAACTTTTTTTGTAATTCCAGAAAGACTAAATTACTACTATTTTTCCAGTGCCTCATGCCATTGCTAAAAGTACTGTCAACATTACCACTTTAAACAATACAGCTACTTTATATTCTTACTGACCTAACCTCTCATCATAATATCAATCTACACCTTTCAAAACATGCCCTTTTCCAACTCTTAGGGTGCATTTCGAGTTTTTTTATTTTTACTTCATAACATTGTAGACTATACTCCTAATACTTCTGTATATACTCATTGCCATATTTAATTGTCATTGTTATATTTCTTTTTTTTTTAACAACAGTGGTATCTCCTCATGCTTTCTTGTATCTTAAATATTCCACTGTCAAACTGCACATTTATATGTTGTTTTAATGGCATTTGTGCTAGTGTTTTAACTGATGTTATTTAACTCTCTGGAGCTTTTCTCCCTGAGCTTCTGCTGAAAATGGGTATTTATTACCCAGTTGGACTTTTCTGGTAAACAAATGTCAATAATAATAATAATAATAATAATAATAATAATAATAATAATAATAATGTTTATGGATTGTCAGCTATGGTTCTGTTGTGTTTTATGATTTTAATGTAGCACCTAAGATATGTCCACAAGTACATATCTCACAAGGCTTGTATTATATTCACACATAATGCAAAATTTTGAAGACAGATGCCTATGAAAAATGTTAGGCATATTCATGCATACAGTCACTTGCACATGGTCTTTCCTATGACTTCCTTCATATGTACAAAGTGATGTCTGTAACCTACAGTTCTAATAACATTTCACAAAGTGATAATGATCTACCCTTCTCAGAGTTCTATGCACAGACAATATACTTCCATAAATATCATAGGCATAAAAAATTGCAGTTCGGATACACATACTTATTACAGTGCCATGCGGTCATAATTAATGATACAAATAAAACATTACATACATACATACTCAAACAAGTGAACTTCTGTCTGCACATAATAACTAAAATCTTTATATCAGACAATTATTTATTTATTTATATTTATTGCAGTTGGTTTACCAGGATAGTCCATTGGGCCTCAAAGAACCCGTTTTCAATGGAGTCCTGGGGAGAAAAGCTCCAGAACAAAAATATATCTACATTAACATTGACAATAGTTTCTAGGTACATCATTGTAAAAGAGAATAAGCAAAATATAAATGTTCGTTAAAATTAATAGTAACAGCCTTGACAAATACATTCTTTGCAATCCTGTTAAACACAACAGCAGTGAAAAACATGCTGCAGTCACAGGCCATGTGCTATGGAAACATAGTACACACTTAATGTGCAATATCTCAGAGCAATGCTCTGGCTGAGCAATGATGAAACAATCTGAAAACTGTAGAAAGAAAAGAGGCCATTTTGCAAATTGGTATCCTCAGATCACTGTGCATAGACAATAGTATTCCAAGAAAATTGTTGTAGTTGTACATTGAGATACCAAATTTTGCTTCTTAAAAGCATGCTTGTTTTGGTCACTGGTATGAGTAGCTAAGACACTGATAGTAATTTTTCCCAGTTGATATATAAGAATGCATTAAACAAACTGGTATCCTTCCTCAAAATGCCATGATACCATGGTGAAGCTGCAAAGTATTAAAAAGAGATGTCCTTCAGTTATGCAAAGTGCATATAGTTTACATGCAAAAGATTCTTGTTGATCCATCAAAGGCTATTTCGACAAACACAAATAGACAAAAAGCAGTTCACAAAAACCACCTTTAGCAAACAATGAAACAATTTTTTTCTACAAGGGGCAAGTAACCTACACCCCTCAGGAATTATATATCCTAATTACAAGGTTGCACAATAGTGGAGAAAAAGCCAATCTTCGCTTTGATCGAATGGCGCATTGGTGAACTGGCTTTGGTTTCTTTTTATTCACTGAAATCACCTTATATTGATTGACTTGCTTCCACATACAAAATCCTATGGTATGCGATACACTGATAAATACTTCTTATCTGTCACATGTATGTAATCAATGTGCAATATCTTTATCTGCTGCTTTATTTATTTATTTAATGTTTGTTAACTGGGAAAGTTCGATTTGGAACAAAGCCAATTTTCAGCAGAGGTCTGGGAAGAAATGCTCCCGATATATGTCTTTGTAATGTGGGTGGAAAGTGGAGTACCCAGAGGAAACCCTCATGAACATTGGGAGGACATGCAGACTCCACACAGAAGGCACCCCAACTGAGAATCGAACTGGGGAACCTCTTGCTATGAGGTGACAATGCTACCACTGCACCATTGCGCCGTCCAACTTCACCCATGCCACAAAACGTGTTGGCAGCAATATATTTCAGCTCTGAATATTATCAGAACTTTTAAACAGTCATGCTATATCCAGCAGGACATGTTAAAAGTGGTAGTTTGGAGATAGTCACCCTTTGTTAGAAAGGGTTGCTTCAGTTCAGAAGATTTAGAATGACCCATTGTAAACTGATATCAACCAATGAAGTAGTTCAGACAGAATAATTATAAAACATTACCAGTGAAATTGGATGTGACCCGTGGTGGTGGTGGTGCTGTGGTAGCATTGTCGCCTCACAGTAAGACGCTGTCCGGTTCGATTCTCATCTAGAGCGTCTTCTGCATGGAGACATGTGTGAATGGGCATACCTTCGTTGAAGGTTGTGCGTCAGGCCTGGCAAGCTGGTACATAAAAATCAACTGCCAATCATTAGCAGACCGGAGTTCCGCTGTGGTGACCCCTAACTGGGAAAAACCAAAAGACAAAAACAAATCAGTGAAATTGGATGTGACATCTTTACTAATTATACAGCCTTGTCATACAACCTTTACTTATTATAAACATGTAATTCCATTTTTACTAATTAATCAGACATGTCATACCACTTTTACCTATTATACAGTCATGTCATGCTACCTTTACTAATTATACATACATGTCATCCTACCTTTACTTATTATACAGCCATTTCATACCAGCTTTACATGTTATACAGCCATGTCATACCACTTTTTTTTAATATACAGCCATGTCATTTCATCTTTTCCAAATCATCAGCCATGTCATCCCACCTTTATTTTTTATACGCAATATCATATCACCTTTACTAATTATAAAACCATGTCTTACCATCTTTACTAAATATACAGCCATGTCATCCCACCTTTACTTATTAAACGGAAATGCCATACCACCTTTATTTGTTATATAGCCATGTCATACTATCTTTATATATTATACAGCCATGTCATACCATTTTTATTAATTATACAGACATGATATGCCACCTTTAATTGTTATGCAGCAATGTCATACCACCTTTACTAATTATACAACTATGTCATACCATCTTCACAAACTATGCAGCAATGTCATACTACCTTTATTTGTTAAGCAGCCACATCATACCATCTTTTCTAATTCTACAGAAATGTCATCACACCTTTATTTATTTATTTCATTTGTTAACCAGGTAATGTCTGACTGGGCATGAGGCCCATTTTCAGAGGAGGCCCGGGGACAAACGCTCCATACACACACACACACACACACACACACACACACATATATATATATATATATATATATATATATATATATATATATATATATATATATATATATATATACATAGTTCCATACATACAAATAATAGTATTGAACAATCAAGTTGAATCACACATAAATGTTACTAACAATGTACAAAGCAAAACAGTATGGCAATAACTAGAATATCAACAATTCACAATTTAACAACAACAAAAAATGGTACAGTATGAGATGACTATTAACAGCTTGACTAGTAGTGTGAACAGTGCAATACAGTTTGTCAAGAAAGATCAATGCATATGTAAGACTTAGCAGTATTTGTGTTTACAATACTAACTGAGATAGAGTGATGAACCTATATAGCTTAAAGCAGATAATAGCTGTAGCTGTGAGAAAGAGCTGCATTAGGGTGATGTGTGGGGGTAGTGGGTGGCCTAGCCAGGAGTGTGGCAGAAGCAGAGCCAGTGTTTAGCTAGATGTTCCTTAAGGAGGTGTTTAAACTTATGAATGCTAGGGCTTTTAGCTATAGGTTGAGGAAGGGTGTTCCAGAGCTTGGCAATTTTATAGGAGTAGAGCGTGGAGACTTGTGTGTTGTAGGGTTGGTTAATCTTTAACATAAGTTTCTTTGAGGATCTTAGTGTTCTATGATTGTTGTTGTGTTGGATTAGGTTGGTGAGAGCTGGGCAGGCATTTGGTTTGTGGATTATA